>NC_092739.1:170197798-170460298 GCF_047496795.1 Chiloscyllium punctatum
TTCTGTCTTTTTTGCTCTCTCTCTGTCTATCCCTGTTTTTCTCTCTGTCACTATCTCTCTTTGTCTTTCTGTCTCTCTTACTAGGTGTCTTTCTCTGTCTGTCTCTCTCTCTCTATCTCTTTGTGTGTGAAAGAAAGAACAAAAAACAAAGAAAAATTACAGCCCAGGAATAGGCCCATTGGCCCTCCAAGCCTGAGCCGATCCAAATCTACTGTCTCAACCTGTCTGTCTGTCTGTCTGTCTGTCTGTCTCTCTCTCTCTCTCTCTCTCTCTCTCTCTCTCTCTGTCCCTCTCTCAGCCTCTCTCCCTCTGTCTGTCTGTCTCTCTGTCCCTCTCTCTCTCTGCCTTCCTCTATCTCTCTGTCACTGTTTCCTTCTCCCTCTGTCTCTGTCTCCCTCTCTCTGTCTC
The DNA here is from genome assembly GCF_047496795.1 of Chiloscyllium punctatum. Taxonomy (NCBI): domain Eukaryota; kingdom Metazoa; phylum Chordata; class Chondrichthyes; order Orectolobiformes; family Hemiscylliidae; genus Chiloscyllium; species Chiloscyllium punctatum. The sequence continues at coordinate 170,198,207 of NC_092739.1, forward strand.
TGTCACTGTCTCTCTGTCTTTGTCTGTCTCTGTTTCTCTCCCTCTCTCTCTGTCTGTCTCTCTCTATCTGTTTCTCTCTCTCTCACTCTCTGTCTCTCTCTGTAGGTAAAAACAAGGACTGCAGATGCTGGAACCCGAGTCTAGATTAGAGTGGTGCTGGAAAAGTACAGCAGGTCAGGCAGCATCCGAGGAGCAGGAGAATCGATGTTTCGGGCAAGAGCACTTCATCAGGAATGGAGGCAGAGTGTCTGCAGAGTGGAGAGATAAATGAGGGGAGGGTGGGGGTGGGGAGAAAGTAGCATAGAGTACACTAGGTGAGTGGGGATGGGGATGGAGGCGATAGGTCAGAGAGGAGGGTGGAGTGGATAGGTGGAAAAGAAGATAGGCCGGTAGGACAGGTCATGGGGACAGTGCTGAGCTGGAAGGTTGGAGCTGGGGTGAGGTGGGGGAAGGGGAAATGGGGAAACTGGTGAAATCCACATTGATGCCCTGGCGTTGAAGTGTTCCGAGGCGGAAGATGAGGCATTCTTCCTCCAGGCGTCGGGCGATGGAGGAAGCCCAGGACCTGCATGTCCTCTGCAGAGTGGGAGGGGGAGTTGAAATGTTGGGCCACAGGGTGGTGTGGTTGATTGGTGTGGGTGTCCCGGAGATGTTCCCTAAAGCGCTCTGCGAGGAGGCGTCCAGTCTCCCCAATGTAGAGGAGACTGCATCGGGAGCAACGGATACAATAAATGATATTGGTGGATGTGCAGGTAAAGGTTTGATGGATATAGAAGGCTCCTTTAGGGCCTTGGATAGAGGTGAGAGAGGAGGGGTGGGCGCAGGTTTTGCAATTCCTGCGGTGGCAGGGGAAGGTGCCTGGATAGGAGGGTGGGTTGTAGGGGGGCGTGGACTTGACCAGGTAGTCACGGAGGGAACGGTCTTTGAGGAAGGCAGAAAAGGGTGGGGAGGGAAATATATCCCTGGTGGTGGGGTCTGTTTGGAGGTGGCGGAAATGTCGTTGGATGATATGGTTTACGTGAAGGTTGGTAGGGTGGAAGGTGAGCACCAGGGGTGTTCTGTCCTTGTTACGGTTGGAGGGGTGGGGTCTGAGGGCAGGGGTGCAGGATGTGGATGAGATGCGTTGGAGGGCATCTTTAACCTCGTGGGAAGGGAAATTGCAGTCTCTAAAGAAGGAGGCCATCTGGTGTGTCCTTTGGTGGAACTGGTCCTCCTGGGAGCAGATATGGTGGAGGCAGAGGAATTGGGAATATGGGATGGCATTTTTGCAGGAGGTAGGGTGGGAAAAGGTGTAATCCAGGTAGCTGTGGGAGTCGGTGGGTTTGTAAAAAATATCGGTGTCAAGTCGGTCAACATTAGTGGAGATGGAGAGGTCCAGGAAGGGGAGGGAGGTGTCAGAGATGGTCCAGTTGAATTGAAGGTCAGGGTGGAATGTGTTTATGAATTGCTCAACCTCCTCACGGGAGCACGAGGTAGCACCAATGCAGTCATCAATGTAGCAGAGGAAGAGGTAGGGAGTGGTGCCGGTGTAATTACGGAAGAGACAGGCATAGCTGGTGCCCATACAGGTGCCCATGGCCGCCTCTTTGGTTTGGAGGAAGTGGGAGGATTCGAAGGAGAAACGGTTCGACCAAACGAATGAGAGTGTCGGTGAAGGGTACTGTTGGGGACGTCGGGAGAGGAAGAAACGGAGGGCTTGGAGGCCCTGGTCATGGTGGATGGAGGTGTAGAGGGATTGGATATCCATGGTGAAGATGTGGCGTTGGGGACCGGGGAAACGGAAGTCTTAGAGGAGGTGGAGGGAGTGGGTGGTGTCTTGATCGTATGTGGGGAGTTTCTGGACTAGGGGGGATAGTACAGTGTCGAGGTAGGTAGAGATGTGTTCAGTGGGGCGGGCAGGAGCATGCTGAGACAATGGGTCGGCCAGAATGGTCAAGCTTGTGAATCTTGGGAAGGAGGTAGAACAGGGCAGTGCGGGTTCCCGTACTATGAGGTTGGAAGCTGTGGGTGGGAGATCTCCTGAGGTGATGAGGTTTTGTATGATCTGGGAGATGATGGTTTGGTGATGGGGGGGTGGGGGGGGGGGGTCATGGTCGAGGGGCAGTCGGAGGAGGTGTCCTCGAGTTGGCTTTTGGCTTCAGCGGTGTAGAGGTCAGTGTGCCAAACTACCACTGCACCCCCTTTATCTTTCTGTCTCTCTATTTCAGTCTCTCTCTCTCTCTCCCTCTCCATCTCCTCTCTCTCTCTGTATGTGTCTCTCTGTCTTTCTATCTCTCTAATTCTTTCACTCTCTCTCTCTGTCTCTCCTTGCCTTTTTCTCTCTGTCCCTCTGTCTCTCTCTCTCTCTCTCTCTCTCAGCCTCTGTCTGTCTGTCTCTCTGTCCCCCTCTCTCTCTCTGTGTTTCTCTCTCTCTGTGTTTCTCTCTCTCTGTCTCTGTTTCCCTCTCCCTCTGTCTCTGTCTCTCTGTCTCTGTAACTGTCTCTCTGTCTTTGTCTGTCTCTCTCTGTCTGTGTATCTCTCATTCTCTCTCTGTCTCTCTCTGTCTCTGTCTCTATGTCTCTTTCTCACATTCTCTGTCTCTCTGTTTTTCTCTATTTGTATCTCTCTCTGTCTGTCTCCCTCACTGTCTCTTTCTCTCTGTCTCTGTCTCTCTCACTTTCGCTCTCTCTCTCTCTCTCTGTCTCTCCCTGTCTTTCTCTCTCTGTCTCTCTCTCGTTGTCTTTCTATCTCTCTCTTTCTCTCACTCTCTGTCTCTGTGTCTGTCTCTCTGTCCCTCGCTCAATCTCTGTGTGTGTGTCTCTCTCTGTCTCTTTTTTTTTCTCACTCTCTCTCTCAGCCTCTCTCTCTGTCTCTCCCCCTGTCTGTCTCTCTCTGTCCCTCGCTCTGTGTCTCTCTATCTCTCCTTCTCTCTCATTGTCTCTATTTTTCTCTCTCTGTCTCTCTCCCTGTCTCTCTCTGTCTTTCTGTCTCTCTCTATGTAGCCAACAAAGAGACAGGCATAGCTGGGGCCCATACGGGTGCCCATGGCTACCCCTTTGGTCTGGAGGAAGTGGGAGGATTCGAAGGATAAACGGTTCGGCCAAATGAATGAGAGTGTCGGTGGAAGGGTACTGTTGGGGATGTCGGGAGAGGAAGAAACAGAGGGCTTGGAGGCCCTGGTCATGGTGGATGGAGGTGTAGAGGGATTGGACATCCATAGTGAAGATGTGGCGTTGGGGACCGGGGAAACGGAAGTCTTGGAGGAGGTAATATTCCCGGAAATACATCCAGGGAAGTGATTTGGGTGGAACTGAGAAATAAGGAAGGAATGGTCACCTCATTGGGATTGTATTATAGACCACCTAAGGGTCAGAGGGAAATTGAGAAACAAACTTGTAAGGAGATCTCAGCTATCTGTAAGAATAATACGCAGGGCACTTTAACTTTCCAAACATGGACTGGGACTGCCATAGTGTTAAGGGTTTAGATGGAGAGGAATTTGTTAAGTGTTGTACTCTATGCTACTCTCTCCCCACCCCCACCCTCCTCGAGCTTATCTCTCCACGCTTCAGGCTCACTGCCTTTATTCCTGATGAAGGGCTTTTGCCCGAAACGTCGATTTCGCTGCTCGTTCGATGCTGCCTGAACTGCTGTGCTCTTCCAGCACCACTAATCCAGTATTTGGTTTTCAGCATCTGCAGTCATTGTTTTTACCCTATTAGAAAAGGTACCTACCAGAACTAAAAGTTGAAGTTCTAAATTGGAGAAAGGCCAATTTTGACGGTATTAGGCAAGAACTTTCAAAAGCTCATTGGGGGCAGATATTCGCAGGTAAAGGGATGGCTGGAAGATAGGAAGCCTTCAGAAATGAGATAGCAAGAATCCAGAGAAAGTATATTCCTGTCAGGGTGAAAGGAAAGGCTGGTAGGTATAGGGAACGCTGGATGACAAAAGATATTGAGGGTTTGGTTAAGAAAAAGAAGGAAACATGTATCATGTGTGAACAGGATAGATCGAGTGAATCCTTAGAAGAGTATAAAGGCAGTAGGAGTATATTTAAGAGGGAGATCTGGAGGGCAAAACGGGGACATGAGATAGCTTTGGCAAATAGAATTAAGAAGAATCCAAACGGTTTTTACATTAAGGACAAAAGGGTAACTAGGGAGAGAATAGGGCCCCTCAAAGATCAGCAAGGCGGCCTTTGTGTGGAGTCACAGAAAATAGGGGAGATACTAAATGAATATTTTGCATCAGTATTTACTGTGGAAAAGGATATGGAAGATATAGACTGTAGGGAAATAGATTTTGACACCTTGCAAAATGTCCAGATTACAGAGTAGGAGGAGCAAGATGTCTTGAAATGCATAAAAGCGGATAAACCCCCAGGACCTGATCACGTGTACCCTAGTCCTTTGTGGGAAGTTAGAGAAGTGATTACTTGGGCCTCTTGCTGAGATATTTGTATCATCGATAGTCACAGGTGAGGTGCCGGAAGACTGGAGGTTGGCTAACGTGGTGCCACTCTTCAAGAAGGGCGGTAAAGACAAGCCAGGGAACTAAAGACCAGTGAGCCTGACCTCAGTGGTGGGCAAGTTGTTGGAGGGAATCCTGAGGGACAGGATGTCCATGTATTTGGAAAGGCAAGGACTGATTAGGGATAGTCAACATGGCTTTGTGCATGGGAAATCATGTCTCACAAACTTGATTGAGTTATTTGAAGAAGTAACAAAGAGGATTGATGAGGGCACAGTGGTAGATGTGATGTATATGGGCTTCAGTAAGGCGTTGACAAAGTTCCCCATGGGAGACTGATTAGCAAGGTTAGATCTCATGGAATACAGTGAGAACTAACCATTTGGATACAGAACTGGCTCAAAGGTAGAAGACAGAGGGTGGTGGTGGAGGGTTGTTTTTCAGACTGCAGGCCTGTGGGCGGCACGGTGGCACAGTGGTTAGCACTGCTGCCTCACAGCACCAGAGACCCGGGTTCAATTCCCGACTCGGGCGATTGACTGTGTGGAGTTTGCACATTCTCCCTGTGTCTGCGTGGGTTTCCTCCAGGTGCTCTGGTTTCCTCCCACAGTCCAAAGATGTGCAGGTCAGGTGAATTGGCCAAGCTAAATTGTCCGTAGTGTTAGGTAAAGGGGTAAATGTAGGGGACTGGGTGGGTTGCACTTCGGCAGGTCGGTGTGGACTTGTTGGGCCGAAGGGCCTGTTTCCACACTGTAAATAATCTAATCTAATCTGTGACCAGTGGAGAGCCACAAGGATTGGTGCTGGGCCCTCCACTTTTTGTTAATTATGAAAATGATTTGGATGCGAGCATAAGAGGTATAGTTAGTAAGTTTGCAGATGACACCAAAATTGGAGGTGTAGTGGACAGCGAAGAAGGTTACCTCAGATTACAGCAGGATCTTGACCAGATGGGCCAATGGGCTGAGAAGTAGCAAATGGAGTTTAATTCAGATAAATGTGAGGCGCTGCATTTTGGGAAAGCAAATCTTAGCAGGACTTATACACTTAATAGACAATAGGTGCAGGAGGAGTAGGCCATTCTGCCCCTCGAACCTGCACCACCATTCAATATGATCATGGTTGATCATCCTTAATCAGTATCCTGTTCCTGCCTTATCTCCATAACCCTTGATTCCACTATCCTTGAGAGCTCTATCCAACTCTTTCTTAAATGAATCCAGAGACTGGACCTCCACTGCCCTCTGGGGCAGAGCATTCCACACAGCTACCACTCTCTGGGTGAAGAAGTTTCTCCTCATCTCTGTCCTAAATGGTCTACCCCGTATTTTTAAGCTGTGTCCTCTGGTTCGGCACTCACCCATCAGCGGAAACGTGTTTCCTGCCTCCACAGTGTCCAATCCTTTAATAATCTTATATGTCTCAATCAGATCCCTTCTCAGTCTTCTAAACGCAAGGGTATACAAGCCCAGTCGCTCCAGTCTTTCAGTGTAAGGTAATCCCACCATTCCAGGAATTGACCTCGTGAACCTACACTGCACTCCCTCAATAGCCAGAATGTCTTTCCTCAAATTTGGAGACCAGAACTGCATACAATACTCCAGATGTGGTCTCACCAGTGCCCTGTATAGCTGCAGAAGAACCTCTTTGCTTCTATACTCAATCCCTCTTGTTATGAAGACCAGCATGCTATTAGCCTTCTTCACCACCTGCTATAGCTGCATGCTTACCTTCATTGACTGGTGTACAAGAACACCCAGATCTCTTTGTACTGCCCCTTTAGCTAAATTGATTCCTTTTAGGTAGTAATCTGCCTTCCTGTTCTTGCCACCAAAGTGGATAACCATACATTTATCCACATTAAACTGCATTTGCCATGCATCGGACCACTCACCTAACCTGTCCAGGTCACCCTGTAATCTCCTAACATCCTCCTCACATTTCACCCTGCCACCCAGCTTATTATCATCTGCAAATTTGCTAATGTTATTACTAATACCATCTTCTATATCACTAATATATATTGTAAAAAGCTGCGGTACCAGCACTGATCCCTGCGGTACCCCACTGGTCACTGCCTGCCATTCTGAAATGGAGCCGTTTATCACTACTCTTTGGTTCCTGTCAGCCAACCAACTTTCAATCCAAGTTAGTACTTTGCGCCCTAATTTTGCTCACTAACCTCCTATGTGGGACTTTATCAAAAGCTTTCTGAAATTCCAGGTACACGACATCTACTGGATCTCCCTCGTCCATCTTCAGAGTTAGATTAGATAAGATTAGATTAGATTACTTACAGTGTGGAAACAGGCCCTTCGGCCCAACAAGTCCACACCGCCCCGCCGAAGCGCAACCCACCCATACCCCTACATCTACCCCTTACCTAACACTACGGGCAATTTAGCCCGGCCAATTCACCTGACCTGCACATCTTTGGACTGTGGGAGAAAACCGGAGCACCCGGAGGAAACCCACGCAGACACGGGGAGAATGTACAAACTCCACACAGTCAGTTGCCTGAGGCAGGAATTGAACCCAGGTCTCTGGCGCTGTGAGATTAGTCAAGCATGATATCCCCTTCATAAATCCATGCTGACTCTGATCTATCCTGTTACTACTATCCAGATGTGTCATAATTTCATCCTTTATAATAGACTCCAGCATCTTTTCCACCACTGAAGTCAGAGTAACTGGTCTATAATTTCTTGCTTTCTCTCTCCCACCTTTCTTAAAAAGTGGTACGGGGGGATCCAAGATGGCGGCGACCCAGCTAGTCTGAGTCTACAGTGCTCCTCCCAAGATTTGGGCAAAGTGGGTCACCCACCCCCACCACACTCACCAAATCATTTAAAATAACTGTTTAATTTAATTAGTTGCTCAGTGTTGAATTTAAACAATTTAATCTTCAGCAAAAATGACTAAAGGGAAGGGAGCCCACAGCTCTCAGCAAGCAGGAACCCCTCCCTCACCGTCTCCAGCTGTAGCAGAGGCGTCCACAGCCGCCCCGGGGGACTTACCTACAGTGGCAAGCATCGTGGAAATGATCTCTAAACCCGATGCGAAGATCGACGCTTTCATTGAAGAATCCCGAAATTGGTGGGACTCATTCTTGGCTGCGCTGCAAAGGCACGACTGAGACATTAAAGAAATCAAGCGCCGAGTCGGAGGGGCGGAGTTAAAGGCCGCAACCTCCGAAACTACAGCGCAATCGGCTGTGGATCGGGTCCGGACTCTTAGAGAATCATATTGATGACCTCGATAACCGAGGTAGTCGAAAAAATATTTGTTTGCTGGGCCTTCCCGAACAGGAAGAGGAAGGCCAGCTTACAGCGTTTCTAGAGCAGTGGCTGCCACAGCTTTTAAATCTGGAAGCTGGATCAAGCCAGGTAAGGGTAGAATGGACCTACCGGGTCGCAATACGCGGGCCCGGCTCAAACCAACGCCCTCGCCCAGTCCTGTTCCGGCTGCAGAGCTATAGGGAGAGGCAGATACTCCTAAATGCCTCTAGAAATCTTGGAAAAGATTCCCAAGTCTTGATCTATAAAGGATCCAAGATCATGTTATTCCAGGACTTTTCCCCAGCTCTGGTCCGAAAGAGGAAGGCATTCGATGAGGCGAAGAAGTGTTTAAGGGACTTAAATATTCAGTACTCCTTACGCTACCCAGCAACGCTACGCTTTAACCATGAAGGATCCATGTATAACTTCGGATCGCCAGAAAAGGCTAAGTAATTTTTGGACTCTCTTAGATAAATTGTAAGAGACAATGGATGTTGGTTTGCCTTTCCCCTACTCTGGTTTATATCCCCCCCCCTTTTTCTTTTTTCTTACCTTACTGTTTAATATTATCTTGGGGGGTAGGGAGAGGGATTTATTTATTTGTTCTCTATTTAACTATGTATGTATGCGTGTCTGTATATACATATATAAGCCGGGGGGTTTAGTTAATGTTGGTGGGGGGAGGTGGTTACCTTATTCTATTTTACCTCTGTCTCTAGGAGCCGGGTTGTTTTTCCCTTGCTAGTTTGTATTATTATATTTAATTATTATTTGCTAAGGTTGTAATTTTATAGTTATATATGTTTATACATGGTATTAACATTACCAAATATATCCAGGTGTGGGTGGGGGGGGGGGGGGGTGAGGGTAGGGTACTCACTGTTAACTCTAGCTTTGTATTATATCTGAATTTTCCTCATCCTATTGAGGAGCGCCTGGGTCAAGGGTGGGGCATTGGTTGGGAGAGGATACAATGGACCTTTGGAAAGGAAGTGACACCCCCTGGGAACAAGTGGGAAAATCTCCACTTAAATACGTTTTATACATTGTATTTTTTTTATTTAGAAATAGTTTTTTGTTATACTGTTGTGAGTGTATTAGAGAGCCTTTATTTTTGTGAATTTTATATGCTCTATGCTCGGGATGTTTTGGATAGGGTTTCCCCTCCGGAGGGGTCTAGGATTTGCCTGGATGATTATGGTTGATCAGTCGATTAAGTGGTGCACCTGGAATGTCAAGGGGAGTAATTCGCCAGTCAAAAGGAAGAAAATATTATCAAATCTTAAGAAAGAAAGAGTTGATATAGCTCTCCTACAGGAGACACATCTGTTGGATAAAGAACACTTGAAATTACGACAGGGTGGATTTGATCAGGCCTTTTTTTCTTCTTTTAGCTCAAAAATTAGGGGAGTTGTTATTCTTATTTGGAAGAATTTCCCTTTCAAAATCCAAAACCAGATAAAAGACGAATCTGGATGATATATTCTGATTAAAACCCTTATAAATTGAGAAGAATATGGGATTTTAAATTTGTACTGCCCCCCCCCGGCACACCCTTTTAAATTTATAACAGAATTTATAAATTTATAATTTGCCCCCTCGATTTTTTTAAATTCCATATCATCCTGTAAAATAGGTAGTATAGTAATTTCCGACCATGCTGCTGTATATATGGAAACCAAGGCGAGGAATAATGGAACATCCCCTCGGCATTGGCGTATGGACCCCTTCCTAATGAAAGACAGTAAATTTGTATCGTACTTTTCTCAAGAATTCAAAACTTTTTTAGAAATTAATTTAGGTACGGCTAGCAACCCATCAATGATGTGGGAGACCATCAAAGCTTACGCGCGAGGTTTGATCATCTCCTACTCAGCGACCCAGAAAAAATTAAAGGTAGAACAACAGCGTCTGCTCAAAGCTCGCTTAAAAGCAGCTGAAACAGCATACGCTGACAGACCTTCTATTATTAAATTGCAAAGGATTACGGCCCTTAGGACAGCTCTAAACACTACACTTACCCAAACGGCTAAGCGGGAAATATTATTTGCAAAACAAAGGTTATATGAATTTGGCGACAAACCGGGTAGATACTTAGCATTTCTTGCAAAGAAAAAAAAGGCCCGTCAAACTATCACGTCTATCAAGGAAAGTATGGGTATTTTGACTCATGATCATAAAAAGACTAATGCAATCTTTAGAAAATTTTATTCTGATTTATATAAATCGCAGGATTGTGAAGACAGGACTAGGAGGATGCAATCATTTTTTTAAAAATTGACCTTTCCAGGCCTAACAGGTATCAGTCTTAAATGCTCCCCTAACAGTCCAAGAAATACTTGACGCAATCAGGCAACTTCAGAGCGGTAAGGCACCTGGCCCAGATGGTTTTCAAGCTGAATCCTATAACAAATTTACAGAAATATTGGCTAGTCCACTTATGGACATGGATAACAATGCATAGAGTCAGGGCTGTCTCCCGCCTTTGCTGAAAGAGGCAAATATCTCTCTTATCCTTAAAAAAGGAAAGGATCCAGAAGATTGTAAGTCATACTGACCAATATCCTTGCTAAATGTAGATTTTTAAATCCTTTCTAAAACATTAGCATTGAGACTAGAAAGGGTACTGCCATATATCATAAAGGAGGATCAGACAGGGTTTATTAAGGGCCGTAGATCATCCAATAATATTAGAAGGGTTTTGAATATGATTCAAGCCTGCCATCAGGGAAAGATACCAGGAGTAGTAGTTTCATTAGACACGGAAAAGGCATTCGATAGGGTTGAATGGTCATATTTGTTTTACACATTGGAAAGGTTTGGCATTGGAAAGGTGTTTACCAAATGGGTCTCAACATTGTATAGTGATCCCAAAGCAGATGTGGTTACCAATGGATTAGGTTCGGATAGCTTCAGTGTGGGTAGGGGCTGCCATCAGGGATGTCCTCTCTCGCCATTGTTATTTACGCTAATAATTGAGCCACTAGCAGAAGCTATACGGGCTGATCCTAATATAACAGCCCCGAGGATTGGTACAGTAAACATAAAAATACCCTGTATGCAGATGATGTTCTTCTATTCCTCAGTAATCCTCTGATGTCCGTACCTCGCTTAATCCAAGTTATTAATACAGTTAGCGCATTCTCAGGCTATAAAATTAATTTCTCAAAATCGGAGGCTATGCCAATGGGTGGCCTTGCTATGATACCCCACTTAGTGGATGGATCCCATTTTCCCTTTCGTTGGTCCCTGGAGGGTTTCTTATATTTAGGCCATGTTTATTACCCCAGTATTTGGTCAGTTATAAAAGGCTAACTTTGTGCAATTACCGGAAAGGATAAGGCAAACCACCAGCGATGGGGAGACCTTCCAATTTCCTAGCTGGGTAGAATAGCACTAATTAAAATGAATGTCCTGCCCCGTCACCTATACCCTATGAGAATGCTTCCGGTGATGCTGCCGAGGCTGGCACTACATAAATTATATGGCTGGTTGGGTTCCTTTATCTGGAATCATAGATGGCCCCTCATTAAGCTGAAGAAGCTGCAGCTTCCACAGGCAAGGGGAGGATTGGACTTCCCAGATTTTAGGAAATATCAGTTAAGTTCCTTATTAAGTTACATAGCTGATTGGGTCTTGTTTGATTCACAATCAATCTGGCTGGACATCGAGGCTTCTCAAGTAAAATTCACACTTATTAACCTTCTATTTTCAGACAAGAGGAAAATCATTACGGATTACTGTAAAACCCCTATAATACTAAATACAATTAAAGCTTGGAATATAATGCGGCAAAATAAGGGCAACTCACATAAAACACCCCCCTATGCGCTGATAGTGGGAGCATGGGGATTCCAACTGGGGTTTACAGACACCACTTTTAAACTCTGGAGATCCAGGGGAATCTCATGTCTAGGGGACCTATTTAAAGATGGGATCTTGATGTCTTTTGAACAGCTGCGCCAGAAATTCGGATTACCTACTGGAGACCTCTATCGATACTTCAAATTTGAGACTATATACAGAAGAAGACTACGTTATTAGATAGTCTTTATAAATCAGATAGAGAATGTAGAGTACTACGACCAATGAGGGTATCCTCATCAGTACCATTTATCATTTACAACATGATGAACTATCTGGAGATATGGACAATCTGCTTAAAACATGGGATCAGGAATTGGGACTAGAAATCTCTATAGAAACGTGGAATGACATTTGGGAAAACGCCAGAAGAATCACCATCTGTAACAGAACTCAGGCTATCCAGCTGAAGATACTTCATAGGGCCCGTATAGCACCGGATCGATTGGCAAAATTTAAGGTAGGGGCATCTCCAATGTGTCCCAAATGTAAAATAGAGGTGGGCACTCTTGTACATTGTCTAAGGACCAGTCATAAGATCCGTAGATACTGGACTAAAGTAGCAAGTGCCCTGACAGCAACTTTAGGAGCGGAAATTAAAGTGGACCCCGTATCTCTCCTTTTGGACTTTTCCAACTTATCCTCCCTGGACATGCACAGGAAGAGACTATTTTCTATTCTGTCTTTCTGTGCAAGGAAAAATATTTTGGTAAACTGGGTGGCTGAGGGCTCCCCGGACTTTCAAATTGGCACAGATTAATTATGGAATGTATTCCCCTTGACTTCTTTACACCGGTGCACCGAAAAACCGAATTATTTTATAAAATATGGCAGCCCTTCTTGAATTATATGAATACAGATATTTCGGCTATCCTAACAAGGGCTTTTATTTAATTGAGATTACGAACCTGGCTGGTCCGGGGCCCCTTGGGAGAGGAATCCCGCACGAATACGGGTTTTGTTACATTTGATGTTAACACATTCCGAGCATGTATCTCACTACCCAATTTCTATGTTAACCGCTGTTTTTTTTTTCTCTTTCTCTTATTTGAATAATGTAAGAGACTTAAATATACACTCCGGTTAGTTGTAGGTTAGATTACTAGTTAGTTGAGTTTTGTTTATTTTTCTCGGTATTTTTCTTTTGTTAAATTTTGGTTATTATATATTTAAGATTTAATTGTATATCAATGTTTGTACTTAAGAGTTTTGTTTATTTTTGTAAACTTGTAAAAATGTTAAATTTCTAATAAAAATATCTATTAAAAAAAGTGGTACAATATTAGCCACCCTCCAATCCGCAGGAACTCATCCCGAATCTATCGAACTCTGGAAAATAATCATCAACGCATCCACGATTTCTCGTGGATGGTCTACATCCTTCAGTACCCTGGGATGTAGACCATCAGGCCCCGGGGACCTATCAACCTTCAGACCTAACAACAGTCTTTCCAACACGAATTCCTGGCAAATATAATTCCCATAAGTTCAGGTCCTTCAGCCACTGTTACCTCAGGGAGATTGCTTGTGTCTTCCCCAGTGAACCCATATCTGAAGTACCAATTCAATTCTTCTGCCATTTCTTTGTTCCCCGTAATATATTCCCCTGTTTCTGTCTTCAAGGGCCCAATTTTAGTCTTAACCATTTTTTTGCCTTTCACATACCTAAAAAAGCTTTTGCTAAACTCCTTTATATTTTTGGCCAGTTTACCTTCGTACCTCATTTTTTCTCTGCGTATTTCCTTCTTAGTAATCCTCTGTTGTTCTTTAAAAGCTTCCCAGTCCTCCGTTTTCCCACTTATCTTTGCTATGTTAAACTTTTTCTCTTTTAACTTTGTATGTTTCTTAACTTCCCTCATCAGCCGTGGCCACCCCTGCCTCCTCCTAGGATCTTTCTTCCTTTTTGGAATGAACTGATCCTGCATCTTCTGCATTATACACAGAAATATCTGCCATTGTTCCTCCACTGTCATCCCTGCTAAGGCATTGCACCATTGAACTTTGGCCAGCTCCTCCCTCATAGCTCCATAGTTCCCTTTATTCAACAGAAGTATTGTCATTTCTGATTGTGCCCCCTCCCTCTCAAATTGCAGATTGAAGCTTATTGTATTATGGTCACTATCTCCTAATGGCTCCTTCACTATGGTTGCACAATACCAGATCCAGAATTGCCTTCTCCCTGGTAGGCTCCAGCACCAGCTGTTCTAAGAATCCATCTCAGAGGCACTCCACAAAGTCTTTTTCTTGAGGTCCAATACCATCCTGATTCTCCCAGTCTGCCTGCGTGTTGAAATCCCCCATAACAACTGTAGTAACATCTTTGCGACAGGCCAATTTCAGCTCCTGATTCAACTTACATCCGACATCCAGACTACTGTTTGGGGGCCTGTAGATAACTCCCAAGAGGGTCTTTTTACCCTTCGAATTTCTCAGCTATATCCATACTGACTCTACATCCCCTGACTCTAGGTCCCCCCGTGCAAAAGACTGAATATCATCCCTTACCAACATGGCCACCCCACCCCCTCTGCCCGTCAGTCTGTCCTTACGATAGCACGCATAGCCTTGAATATTCATTTTCCAAGCCCTGTCCACTTGAAGCCACGTCTCAGTTATCCCCACAAGATCGTATTTGCCAATTTCCAAAAGAGCCTCAAGCTCATCCATCTTATTTCTAATGCTTCATGCATTCATATATAGTATTTTTAATTTGTTACTGCCCTCATCCTTTCCATCAACTCCTATTTCACTCAACCTTACAGCATGATCCCTTTTTGAGTTTTCTGCCTCATTGATACAGTTGTCTTTCTTGACTTCCCTTGTTCTAACTTTCCCTTCAATTTCCTTTTTAAACTTCCAGTTTGTCTCCTCCCCCCCACTACTTAGTTTAAACGTAGCTGTGTTGCAGTAGCAATCCTGCCAGAATGCTGGTCCCCAACCTATTAAGGTGCAAACCGTCTCTCTTGTAGAATTTATGCTTACCACAAAACATACCCCAGTGATCTAAGAATTTAAATCCTTGCTTCCTTGGAGTGTTGCTGAACAATGAGACCTTGGAGTGCAGGTTCATAGCTCCTTGAAAGTGAAGTCGCAAGTAGATAGGATAGTGAAGAAGGCGTTTGGTATGCTTTCCTTTATTGGTCAGAGTATTGAGTACAGGAGTTGAGAGGTCATGTTGTGGCTGTACACGACATTGGTTAGGCCACTGTTGGAATATTGCGTGCGATTCTGGTCTCCATCCTATCAGAAAGATGTTGTGAAACTTGAAAGGGTTCAGAAAAGATTTACAAGGATGTTGCCAGTGGGTTGGAAGATTTGAGCTACATGGAGAGGCTGAACAGGCTGGGGCTGTTTTCTCTGGAGCGTCGGAGGCTGAGGGGTGACCTTATAGAGGTTTACAAAATTATGAGGGACATGGATAGGATAAATAGACAAAGTCTTTTCCCTGGGGTCGGGGAGTCCAGAACTAGAGGGCATAGGTTTAGGGTGAGAGACCTGAGGGGGAATTTTTTCACGCAGAGGGTGGTACGCGTGTGGAATGAGTTGCCAGAGTATGTGGTGGAGGCTGGTACAATTGCAATATTTAAGAGGCATTTGGATGGATGTATGAATAGGAAGGTAACATTTCAATTCCCCCTCCCACTCTGTCGAGGACATGGAGATCCTGGGCCTCCTTCACCACTGCTCCCTCACCACCAGACGCCTGGAGGAAGAACGCCTCATCTTCCGCCTCAGAACACTTCAACCCCAGGGCATCAATGTGGACTTCAACAGTTTCCTCATTCCCCCACCTCACCCTAGTTCCCAACTTCCAGCTCAGGACTGTCCCCATGACTTGTCCTACCTGCGTATCTTCTTTTCCACCTATCCACTCCACCCTCTCCTCCCTGACCTATCACCTTCATCCCCTCCCCCACCCACCCATTGTACTCTATGCTACTCTCTCCCCACCCCCACCCTCCTCTAGCTTATCTCTCCACACTTCAGGCTCTCTGCCTTTATCCCTGATGAAGGGCTTTTGCCCGAAACGTCGATTTTCCTGCTCCTCGGATGCTGCCTGAACTGCTGTGCTCTTCCAGCATCACTAATCCAGAATATGAATAGGAAGGGTTTGGAGGGATATAGGCCAGGTGCTGGCAGGTTTGGGTTGGGATATCTGGTCGGCTTGGACGGGTTGGACTGAAGGGTCAGTTTCCATGCTGTACATGTCTATGACTCTATCGCTTTCTCACTCACTGTCTGTATCTATATCTCTCTGTCTCACTGTCTGTCTCTCTCTCTCTTGCCCTGTCTGTCTGTCTCTCTTTCTCTCTATGGCTCTCCCTCTCACTGTCTCTCTCTCTCTGTCTTTCTTTCTGTCTCTGTGTCTGTCTGTCTGTCTGTCTCTCTTTCTGTCCCTGTCTCTGTCTTGCTCTGTCTTTCTCTCTCTCTGTCTCTCCCCCCTCTCTCTCTCTGTGATTCTCTCTCTCTCTCTCTCTCTCTCTCTCTTTCTCTGTCTGTCTGTGGAACAAAGAACAAAGAAAATGCACAGCCCAGGAACAGGCCCTTCGGCCCTCCAAGCCTGAGCCGATCCAAATCTACTAACTCAACCTGTCTGTTTGCCTGTCTCTCTTTTTCTCTCTCTCTCTCTCTCTCTCTGTCTGTGTCTCTCTCTGTCTCTGTGTCTCTCTTGTCTCCTTCCCTGTCTATGTTTCCCTCTCCCTCTGTCTCTGTCTATCTCTGTTTGTCACTCTCTTTCTTGATTTCTGTCTCTCCCTTTCTCTCCCTCTCTCTCTCACTCACACTGTCTCTCTGTCTCTGATTCTCTCTCTCCCCTCTTTCTCTCTGTCTCTCAGCCTGTCTGTCTGTCTCTCCCTTTCTGTCTCTGTCTCTGTATCTCTAGCTCTGTCTGTCCCTCTCTCAGCCTGTCTGTCTCTTTCTCCCTCTCTGTCTCTCTATGTCTCTCTGTCTGTCCCTCTCTCAGCCTCTCTGTCTGTCTGTTTCTCTCTGTCTCTCTCTCGATTTCTGTCTCTCACTGTCTCTCCGTCTCCGTTTCTCTCTTTCCCTCTTTCTATCTCTCTCCCTTTCTCTCTCTCTGTCTCACTGTTTCTGTCTGTCTCTCTCTCTCACTCACTCACTCACTCGCTTTCTGTCCCTCTCTCTGTTTCTGTCTCTCTGTCTCTGTCTCTCTGTGTGTCTCTGTCACATTCTCTGTCTCGCTCTCTGTCAGTCTGTCTCTTTCTCTCTCTCTGTCTCTCTCTGTCTGTCTGTCTGTCACTCTGTCTCTCTCTGTCTCTCTCTCATTGTCTTCTTTCTCTGTCTCTCTCTGTCTGTCTCTCTTTCACTCTTTCCCTCTCTTTCAGCCCCTCTCTCACTGTCTCTCTCTCTATTCCTGTCTCTCTCATTTTCTCTCTCTCTCTCTCCATCTCTATCCCTCTCTCTCTCTGTGTTTCTCTCTCTCTCTGTCTCTTTCTATCTCACTGTTTCTCTGGCTGTCTGTCTCTCTCTCTCTCTCACTCACTCGCTTTCTGTCCGTCTCTGTTTCTGTCTCTCTGTTTCTGCCTCTTTCTCTCTCTGTGTCTCACTCTCTCTGTCTCTCTCTCTCTCTGTCTCTCTATCTCTGTTACATTCTCTGTCTCTGTCACTCTGTCTCTCTTTCTTTGTCTTCTTTCTCTGTCTCTCTCTGGATTAGAGTGGTGCTGGAAAAACACTGATGGCATTCCTGATGAAGGGCTTTTGCCCGAAACGTTGATTTTACTGCTTCTCGGATACTGCTTGAACTGCTGTGTTTTTCCAGCACCACTCTAATCTAGACTCTGGTTTCCAGCATCTGCAGTCATTGTTTTTATCTCTCTGTCTCTCTCTCTCTCTCTGTCTGTCTCTCTTTCTTTCACTCTTTCCCTCTCTCTCAGCCCCCTCTCACTGTTTCTCTCTCTATACCTGTCTCTCTCTCTCCCTCTCTCTCTATATCTCTCTCTTTCTGTCTATCTCTCTCTCTCTGCCTCTCTTTTTTCTCTCCCTCAGCCTCTCTCTCTCATCTGTCTCTGTCTGTCTCTCTGTCCCTCACTCTCTGTGTGTGTTTCCCTCTCACTGTCTCCGTGTCCCTCTCACTGTCTCTGTGTCTCTCTCTGTCTCTACCTCTCACTGTCTGTCTTTCTGTCCCTCTCTCTCTCTCTCTCTCTCTTTCTGTCTCACTTTCTCTCTCTCTCTCACTCTCTCTACACGGCCATGACAATGAACAACCGCAAGCAGCAGAAACCGAACCAAATAAATCCTGGAAGACATAAGGCTCCAAAGCAGTGAAGATGTCAAACTTGTAAATCAGCTTCCCAACTCAGCGAACACGCCCACAACCATGGTAACCTGCACCCGAGCTA
Organism: Chiloscyllium punctatum; assembly: GCF_047496795.1. Taxonomy (NCBI): domain Eukaryota; kingdom Metazoa; phylum Chordata; class Chondrichthyes; order Orectolobiformes; family Hemiscylliidae; genus Chiloscyllium; species Chiloscyllium punctatum. Next base: position 170,216,157 of record NC_092739.1, read on the forward strand.
CTGAACTTTGCACAACTCATGAGCTCCAGCCGAGTATTCGATGGGGAGAAGACTCCGCACCAGGTTAAACCGTATATTTCTGAACCTGAGGAGTGTAAAGGAGAGGGTAAATGGCAGTAGGAATGCCAATACCAGCTATAAGACTCCTCTAAGTGAGAGATGCAGTTTACTTCAGTAACAATGGGAAGGGCCCTGCCTGGGTAAAAGGCAAAGTCGACGCTTGGCCAGGAGCCGTGATCGACAAAGTTCAGATAGGTGAGCCGGCCGGCCTTGAACAAGCACATGGACCACGAGTGTCGCCACCAAGCATGCCCTGCCCCTGGTGTCAGGCTGTCCGAATCTGTGGGCTGTCCTTCTCTGCCTAGCATCAATAAACCGCTGAAACGTGATGGACAGGGCAGATGTTGCAGCCCTTGATGCTGTTCCTGCTTGATAATGGAGATGAATTTTAGCTGAGACACTCTGGGTAGAAGAGGCAGACTATGGTCCAGTAACTGCCACCAGGATCCAAGGCAGAGTTGGAGAAACTGGACCTGAGGTAGAAGTGCCCCAGGAGAAGCCAAATACAAAGGCCTGGCCTATGGCCCAGGATTTGAGAGGGGAGGGATGTAGTGGTTCTAAGGAAATCGGTCTGTCTATATGTGATGCAAACTTCAAAGAATTACGCTCAGATGGACACACACACACACACTCAGACATACACACACATACACACACTCAGACACACACATACACACTCAGACACACACACATACACACTCAGACACACACACATACACACTCAGACACACACAGGCTCAGACACACACATACACACTCAGACACACACAGGCTCAGACACACATATACACACTCAGACACACACATACACATTCAGACACACGCTCAGACACACACACACACTCAGACACACACATGCTCAGACACACACATACATGCTCAGACACACACACGTACACATTCAGACACACACGCTCAGACACACACATGCTCAGACACACACATACACATTCAGACACACACGCTCAGACACACACACGCTCAGACACACAAACACACTCAGACACACACACGCTCAGACACACACAGACACACTCAGACACACACACATGCACACTCAGACACACACACATACACACTCAGACACACACAGGCTCAGACACACACATACACACTCAGACACACATACTCAGACACACACATACACACTCAGACACACACAGGCTCAGACACACATATACACACTCAGACACACACACATACACATTCAGACACACGCTCAGACACACACACACACTCAGACACATACATGCTCAGACACACACACGTACACATTCAGACACACACGCTCAGACACACACATGCTCAGACACACACATACACATTCAGACACACACGCTCAGACACACACGCTCAGACACACAAACACACTCAGACACACACACGCTCAGACACACTCAGACACACAAACATACACACTCAGACACACACATGCTCAGACACACACGTTCAGATACACACATGCTTAGACACATGCACTTAGACACACACGCTCAAGACACATGCGCACATGCTCAGACACACACATGCTTAGAAACACACTCACACACACACATGCTCAGACACACACACAGTCACACGTGGCAATTGGATAGGTACATGGATGCGTGCTTAAGCTAGGACAAATGTTCGGCACAACATTGTGGGCTGAAGGGTCTGTTCTGTGCTGTATTGTTCTATGTTCTATGCTCAGACACACGCTTAGACACACACACAGACACACATGCTCAAACACACATGCTTAGACACACACACATGCTCAGACACACGCTCAGACACACACACAGCATAGAAACACACGCATGCACACACGCTTAGATACACACGCGCTTAGACACGCTTAGACACACACACGCTCAGACACACACGGACACATGCATGCTTAGACATGCACGCTCAGACACACTCGAATGTTTAGGCACGCACACGCATACGCTCAGACACACGGCCACACACGCTCACTCTTGCACACACTCAGACACACGCTCAGACATACACATGCACATGCTCAGACACACACACATACACACTCAGACACACACACACACACGCTCAGACACACATGCTCAGACACACACACACACACACACGCTTAGACACACACAATCAGACACACATGCTCAGACACACACATTCAGACACACACTGCTCAGTCACACGCACACACACAGACACACACGCTCAGACACACACACACATGCTTAGACACACACACACACGCTCAGACACACTTACACACATACACACGCTCAGACACACAGTCACACATGCTCAGACACACACACGCTTAGACACACACACGCTTAGACACATACATGCTCAGACACACACACTTAGACACACAAACATGCTCAGACACACGCACACGCCCAGACACACATGCTCAGACACACACGCTCAGACATACACACGAACACACGCTCACTCTTGCACACACTCAGACACACGCTCAGACACACACACATGCTCAGACATACACATGCACATGCTCAGACATACACATACATGCTCCGACACACACACATACACACTCAGACACACATGCGCAAACACACACAAGCTTAGACACATACACACTCAGACACACATGCTCAGACACACACACCGCTTAGACACACACGCACACACACACGCTCAGACACACATGCTCAGACACACACGCTTAGACACACTAGCATGTTTAGACACACATGCTCAGACACTCTTGCACACATTCAGACACACATGCTCAGACTCACATGCACGTGCTCAGACACACACACACATACACAGTTAGACACACACATGCTCAGACACACATGCTGAGACACGCATGCTGAGACACGCATGCTTAAGACACACACATGCTCAGACACACACGCTCAGACACAGGCTGAGACACACTTGTACACTTAAACAAACGCTCAGGCACACACATGCTCAGACACACTTGCACGTTTAGACATGTACATACTCAGACACACGCACACATGCTCAGACACACACACTGCTTAGACACACACATGCAGAAACACACACACGCCCAGAAACACACACACACACACACACGCCCAGACGTACACACACATACCCAGGCACACACGCACACTCAGACACACAAACACTCAGACACACACACACTCAGACACACACACGCTTAGACACATACACATGCTCAGACACATACACATGCTCAGACACATACACACTCAGACACACATGCTCAGACACACACACTCAGACACACACACCGCTTAGACACACACGCACACACACATGCTCAGACACACACGCTTAGACACACACATGCTCAGACACACACGCTAAGACACACGCTCAGACACACACGTGCTTAGACACACACGCTCAGACACACACATGCTTAGACACATGCACTTAAACACAAGACACACGCACACATGCTCAGACACACACGCTCAGACACACACATGCTTAGACACACACGCTCAGACACACACTCAGACACACGCTTAGACACACACATGCTTAGACACACACACACACGCTCAGACACATGCACACATGCTCAGACACACACACAGTCACACATGTGGCAATTGGATAGGTACATGGATGCGTGCTTAAGCTAGGACAAATGTTCGGCACAACATCATGGGCCGAAAGGCCTGTTCTGTGCTGTATTGTTCTATGTTCTATGTTCTATGCTCAGACACACACGCTTAGACACACACACAGACACACATGCTCAGACACACATGCTTAGACACACACACGCTCAGATACACACAGCGTAGAAACACGCATGCACACACGCTTAGACACACACATGCGCTTAGACACGCTCAGACACACACACGCTCAGACACACATACGCTCAGACACACACACACTCAGACGCATGCATGCTTAGACACGCACGTTCAGACACACTCAAACGTTTAGACACGCACACGCACACGCTCAGACACACATGCTCAGACACACACACGGCCACACACGCTCACTCTTGCACACACTCAGACACACGCTCAGACACATACACACATGCTCAGACATACACATGCACATGCTCACACACACATACACGCTCAGACACACACATACACGCTCACACACATATGCTCAGACACACACACACGCTTAGACACACACACTCAGACACACATGCTTAGACACACAAACATGCTCAGACACACGCACACGCCCAGACCCACATGCTCAGACACCCACGCTCAGACACACACACTCAGACACACGCTCAGACACACACACATGCTCAGATATACACATGCACATGCTCAGACATACACACATGCTCCGACACACACACACATACACACTCAGACACACACGCTCAGACACACATGCGCAGACACACACACGCTTAGACACACACACTCAGACACACATACTCAGACACACACACATGCTCAGACACACACACCGCTTAGACACACACACACACACACACGCTCAGACACACACACATGCTCAGACACACACGCTTAGACACACTAGCATGTTTAGACACACACGCTCAGACACTCTTACACACATTCAGACACACATGCTCAGACTCACATGCACGTGCTCAGACACACACACACATACACAGTTAGACACACACATGCTCAGAGACACACAACACTCAGACACACACATGCTCAGACACACATGCTGAGATGCATGCATGCTGAGACACACAACTGCTTTAGACACACATGCTCAGACACATGCACACTTAGACACGCACGCTCAGACACACTCGAATGTTTAGACACGCACACGCACATGCTCAGACACACATGCTCAGACACACATGCTCAGACACACACGCGGCCACACACGCTCACTCTTGCACATGCTCAGACACACACACACACACACACACACATGCTCAGACATACACATGCTCAGACACACACAAATACACGCTCAGACACACCACATACACGCTCAGACACACATGCTCAGACACACACACACGCTTAGACACACACTCAGACACATGCTCAGACACACACACGTTCAGACACACACACATGCTCAGACACACATGCTCAGACACGCTTAGACACACAAACATGCTCAGACACACACAGATGCTCAGACACACACACCGCTTAGAAACACACGCGCACACACACGCTCAGACACACACATGCTTAGACACACACACACGCTCAGACACACTTACGCTCAGACATACACACTCAGTCACACATGCTCAGACACTCACACGCTTAGACACACACGCTCAGACACATACGCTCAGACACACACACGAACACACGCTCACTCTTGCACACACTCATACACACACACATGCTCAGACATACACATGCACATGCTCAGACATACACATACATGCTCCGACACACACACACACACACTCAGATACACACGCTCAGGCACACATGCGCAGACACACACACTTAGACACACACACACTCAGACACACATGCTCAGACACACACACATGCTCAGACACACACACCGCTTAGACACACACACACACACACGCTCAGACACACACACGCTTAGACACACACGCTCAGACACACACGCTTAGACACACTAGCATGTTTAGACACACACGCTCAGACACTCTTACACACATTCAGACACACGTGCTCAGACTCACATGCACGTGCTCAGACACACACACACATACACAGTTAGACACACACATGCTCAGAGACACACAACACTCAGACACACACATGCTCAGACACACATGCTGAGACACACGCATGCTGAGACACACACGCTCAGACACACACGCTCAGACACAGGCTGAGACACACTTGTACGCTTAAACAAACGCTCAGACACACACATGCTCAGACACACTTGCACGTTTAGACATGTACATGCTCAGACTCATGCACACATGCTCAGACACACATGCTCAGACACACACACGCTTAGACACACACACTCAGACACACACGTTCAGATACACGCTCAGACACACATGCTCAGACACACGCACGCTTAGACTCACACGCGCAGAAACACACACACGCCCAGACGCACACACACACACACACCCAGGCGCACACACTCAGACACACAAACACTCAGACACACATACACTCAGACACACACACATACACGCTTAGACACACATACACGCTTACACACACACACGCTCAGACACACACATGCTCAGACACACGCACACTTAGACACACAAGCTCAGACACACACATGCTCAGACACACACACATGCTTAGATACACAAGCTTAGACACACGCACAATTAGACACACGCTCAGACACACACGCACACACACACGCTAAGACACGCTCAGACACACACGCTAAGACACGTTCAGACACGCGGACACACTTAGACACACATACACACACACACACTCAGACACACACACACATGCTCAGACACTTACACATGCTCTGACACACACGCTCAGAGACACACGCTCAGACACACACACGCTTAGATACACGCGCAGACACACACACACGCTCAGACACACACACTCTCTAACTCAGATACAGACTCTCATTCAGAGTCACACTCAGACACATACACACACACTCACTCACTCTTTCACTCAGATATTCAGATTCTCACTCAGACTCACAGGCACACACAAACACACTCTCAGACACACAAGGTAAGACACACTCACTCAGATAAACATGCTGTCACTTAGAGTCATACTCAGGCACACACGAACTCTCACACTCATTCAGACAAACCTCGATAATCCGAATGGGACGAGCAGGGAGTATTTTGTTTGAAAGGATCTGATTGTAAACAAAGGAAGCCATACTGAACATAATTACATAAAAAACCACATTTACAGAGTTTATATTTCATTCAATTGTTAAAATATGCACACTAGATATTCTGGATGTAAGTTTGCTCACTGAGCTGGAAAGTTCATTTTCAGACGTTTCGTCATCATACTCGGTAACATCATCAGTGAGTCTCCGGTGGAACACCAGTGTTAGTGACCCACTTTCTATTTACATGTTCAGGTTTCCTTGGATTGGTGGTGTTATTTCCTGTGTTGGTGATGTCATTTCCTGTTCTTTTTCTCAGAGGTAGATAAATGGGGTCCAAATCGATCTGTTTGTTGATAGAGTTCCGGTTGGAATGCCATGCTTCCAGGAATTCTTGTGCATGTCTTTGTTTGGCTTGTCCTAGGATGGATGTGTTGTCCCAGTCGAAGTGGTGTCCTTCCTCATCCGTATGTGAGGATACTAGTGAGAGAGGGTCATGTCTTTTTGTGGCTATTTGGTGTTCATGTATCCTGGTGGCTAGTTTTCTGCCTGTTTGTCCAATGTAGTGTTTGTTACAGTCCTTGCACGGTATTTTGTAAATGACATTAGTTTTGCTTGTTGTCTGTATGGGGTCTTTCAAGTTCATTAGCTGTTGTTTTCATGTGTTGGTGGGTTTGTGGGCTACCATGATGCCAAGGGGTCTGAGTAGTCTGGCAGTCATTTCTGAGATGTCTTTGATGTAGGGGAGAGTGGCTAGGGTTCCTGGATGTGTTTTGTCTGCTTGTTTGGGTTTGTTGTTGGGAAATCGGCAAACTGTGTTCATTGGGTACCCATTTTGTTTTGAATATACGGTATAGGTGATTTTCCTCTGCTCTGTGTAGTTCCTCTGTGCTGCAGTGTGTGGTGGCTCGTTGAAATAATGTTGTAATGCAGCTTCGTTTGTAGATGTTGGGATGATTGCTTCTGTAATTCAGTATTTGGTCCGTATGTGTTGTTTTCCTGGAGACGCTGGTTTGAAGTTCCCCATTGGCTGTTTGCTCTACTGTGACATTTAGGAATGGCAGTTTGTTGTTGTTTTCCTCCTGTTTAGTGAATTTTATTCCACTAAGGGTATTATTGATGGACTTGAAGGTTTCCTCTAATTTGTTTCTTTTAGTGATGACAAAGGTGTCATCCAGGTAACGGACCCAGAGTTTGGGTTGGATGGTTAGCAGAGCATTACTGCCTCTGCTGAGAACCCTGATATCGGAGATCCCATGGGGGTTCCGTTGGTTTGTCTGTAGGTTTTATTTTTGAAGGTGAAGTGAGTGGTAAGGCATAGGTCCACTAGCTTGATAATACTGTCCTTGCTCGATGAAGTTAGTGGTGTTTGATGCATGTGTCTTTGGGTCTTCTAATAGTGTCGTCAGTGTTTCCTTGGCCAGGTTGATGTTGATGGATGTGAACAGGACTGTTACAGCAGGGGAGACCATTATTTCATCCTCTTCTGTCTTTGATGTCTTTGGTCTTCAGGAATTCTTGGGTGGAGTGGATAGAGTGGTGTGATTCTTCTACTAAGTTTAGCCTTTGGTGTAGCTCCTTGGCTAATCTGTAAGTTGGTGTTCCAGGTAGCGAGACTATGAGTCTGGGGGGGGGGGCTCCTGCTTTGTGAATTTTGGGGAATCTGAAAAAGTGTGATGTGTTGGAGCCATCTGGTTTCATTTTTTGGAAGTCAGTCTTGTTTAATTCTCCAGATTTCTGACGTTTTTTGAATAACGTTGTGATTCAGCTCTCTAGTTGTGGGGTCGGGTCTATCACCACTTGTTGGTAAGTGTTGGTATCTGCAAGTAGTGCATTCACTTTCTCAATGTCGTCTGTTCGGTTTAAAATGACTGGCAAGTGTCCTTTGTCTGCAGGTAGGATAATGGTGTTTTTCTCTTTTTCTAGTCCTTCTCGTGTTTTCCTTTCTTGTGTATTGAATGTGTTTCCTTCCTTTTTTCTGCTTAATGTTGGTGCGACTGTCTGTTTGATGGTTTGTCGGGTTCCTTCTGTGAGTTTGTTGTCTTTCAGTGTTGTTTCTAATGCTGCTAAGAAATCTTTCTTGTCCACATCCTGCAGAAGTTGTAATCTAATCCTTTTACTAATGTTAGAAACAAAAATCGCTTCTTAATAATCGCTCTAGACAAATTCAGGAAAACAAAGTTTTATTAGCAAGTCTGCAGAGTCGGGCAGCCTTCTGAGTAAAAGGCGCGCTGAGGCTTACAAAGTTTCTCATTATATACAGCACAAGTCCCTCCCCTCCTTGGTTCTAACGAGCCATGAGGTTCACATTCTTAAAAACATCATTATTCTCCAATTTGCACCCTTATCACAAAGTCTGCAATAAATGTCTCCAATGTTTCTAGAGGTGTTGTCTTTCTCACCCTGTAATCTTATCAGTCAAAGACTCATCCTTCCCTGCCTGTGTTTATGGTTTCATCAATCAAGGGCCTGTTTGTTTTTACTCTGCTCACAAATTGTCAGCATTATGCACAATTTAAACTATTCTACTTTTGAGTTATACAAAATGTTTTAAAAAAGCAAAAGTCTAATGTTTTTAGAAAAGAAGTCACTCTGCTCACAATTTGTCAGCATTATGCACAATTTAAATTGTCCTACTCTTGAGTATACAAAATGTTTTAGAAAAGAAGCAAAAGTTTTGTCTTTTATTATAGATCAGTCTGTGGTCTAGGCACATCTTAAAGTTTGAACCGAAATTACCTCTCACAATTCCACCCTTTTCTCTTTTTAAGATGTGCCTGACCGAGATAAGCCCCCCCCCTCCTTAAGGGCCCGGGAAATCTTTGGTCTTTCGCAGCAACATCACCTTAAGTTCCCGTGTCCCATGTTGTGGAACCACCACTGCCTGGAGTCGGGAAATATTTTTCTGAATTAAAAACTGAATACAGGGGATTAGGCAGGGTAATATGAGGAGAAGAATCACAACCCCCCCAACCACCAGCAGCGTCGTGCGCCACCAACTACCACCTAGGAGACCATCCCACCATCCGATGCCACTAAGAGGACGCCAAGATTGTACTGGCACATGGGCCAATTTCCGAATTTCATCGGAAATTTCCAAAACTGCTTTACCATTATCGTCAATTTCTAGACAGCAGTTAGTCAGGTTAAACTTCCCGCACACGCCCCCCTCCGAGGCCAACAGATAATCCAAGGCAAGTCGGTTTTGATATATAGCAGCCCTCATCTGATCCTGCTGCTTAGCCAGCAGCTCCAGGGCCAGGGCAGTCCGGTTAGTAATAACCTCTACGACTGCTTGGAGCCTGATAATACGATTTAACATATAGATAGGAGTACGGTATCCCCATGATCCATCCTGTGCCCATGTAGCTGGCCCGTATTATGCAATAACCCGGGCCGGTGGCCACTCATCCCCCCAATCACCGACTTGGATATCCCTTGGCGACCTACGGAGGGAGTCAAAGAGTTTAATTCCCAAATCGTCGCCTTCCTTCTGTGGTAATAGGAAGAACGCAGGTCGTATTAGACCCAGGAAGCATACCCCAGCCCATCCCATGGGCAGTTTGGAGTATGCCTGATTACCGCATATCCAAAATAGGCCATCTGGAGCAGGCCCTCCCTGCCTCACAACGTCATCCCACAGCTCCTTTACCCCCAGGGACGCCCTCATAAGGACCAGGATCACTGCAATTCCAGTAATCAGCCCCCAGCTCGTCAGAGGAGGAATCAGTACGTATTGGAACGCAATTTCCATGACCTCGGTTTGCAATGTACCAAGTAATATCCTCAGGCCACCATACTCGCGTGGTCGCATCCAATACATTCTGACAGGGACTAATCCCTACCTCCACGGTCCCCTTGCCTTCAACACAGAACTGGCCCTCAGGGCTGTTTGTCAGTCTCCACCCTTGGCTTTTCCTTTCGTTGACATGAGTCCAAGTGGTTTGCAGCAATTCCCCTATGTCTAAGCTTTGGCCAGTCCACGGCCATTGTTCTGACATATGCGGCCCCCCACAAACCCAGCAATTGCTAACATTTAAAACAGTGGCTATTCTAGAGGTGAGATCAATAAACAGGTTTTGTGTAACATCAGGGAGTTCGATCTTTTCTTCTACCTCTTCGTATACAGATGGCACTTTAGAGAGCATGACCGTTCCCTGACGGTCTTGCTCTTTCCCCAACCCCCGATCAGTGTTCTGTATCTTGGTCTCCTTGACTCTGTCAACCTGCTCCCTGAGCAACACGGAGGATGGGTCCCACCTCCCAGTTTTGCTAATACACACCCAGCGGTCATTTATAGGGCATCCACGGATTTTGCCACCGTATCCTTTATTATATACCTGATAATAGGGACTTCCACCCTCCCAACATTCGTGTCGTGCACTCACATCGTAACACCAATCGTCCACATGGGAGTGAGACACAAATGATCCCGAGTAGATTCGAATCCCGAGCCTTACTGTAGTCCGACATTTGTCACATCTCCCCTCGCCCTCCCCCACATACAGGAGTAAACTGATCAATATCCCCACCAATACAGTCCAAGTAGAGTTCATTATCGCTGTTTTTTCAGTTTTACCACCAACGGCTTGTCCCCTTGCTCGCATGTCCAAGTGCTCTCTCCTTCAGACGGAACAGGCCCCTTTATCCTTGATGCGTGGACCCACCCTTTTTCTTTTGTCCGAACAGCTGCTTCAGTTGTTAACAGAACCAGGAACGGTCCTTCCCACCGCGGCTGGAGCTTTTCGACTTTCCAGGTCTTAACAAGTCCCCAATCTCCGGGCTCCACCTTATGCAGGAGGAAGTCGAGCGGTGGAGTCTGAGCCAGGAGACCTTTCCTCCGGAGTTCTGCAAAAGAACGGGATAAGGCCAGTAAATAGTTTCTGACAAATACATCTCCCCCTTGTAGAGTGGGACATCCATCAACCTTACTCCAATATGGTAATCCGAACAGCATTTCATCGGGGGAAACCCCGACATCCCGGCGAGGTGCCGTACGTATCCTCAATAGGGCAATGGGCAGGCACTTCGGCCAAGGTAACTTAGTTTCTAACACCAGCTTAGTCAATTGGGTCTTGAGCGTGCCATTCATTCTCTCAACCCGACCCGAACTCTGAGGATGCCAGGGTGCATGGAATTTCCATTGGATACCCAGGGCAGTACAGATCAAATGGTGTAGCTTAGAAATAAAATGCGTCCCGCAGTCGGAGTCGATAGATTCCATTATGCCATATCTCGGGATTATATTCTCTAACAACAGTCGGGCCACGGCTGGTGCATCGTCTTTGGCAGTTGGGAAAGCCTCTACCCAGTGAGTGAAATGGTCTACTATTACTAGCAGATATTTCGATCGCTGCACTGGGGGTAATTCTGTAAAGTCGACTTGGATCCTCTGAAATGGCCTAATTGCGAGGGGCTGACCACCGGCTGGCATAGAACGCATGGCTTTCTGGTTAATACGCCGGCAAGTGGGGCATCCGACTACCTCTTGTTGGGCTAATGTGTATATCCCCCTGCATACATAGTCTCTCAGGATCGTGTCACACATGGCTTGCACCCCCCAGTGGGTCTGATGGTGTAATCGGTGCAGAATACCCCGGGTGATCTGTTTGTTCAGTACTTGTCTCCCATCAGGAACCGTCCACTTCCCGTTAGTTTCTAGCCGGGCACCCAATTGATCCATTTTATCAATCTCCCCCTGGGTGAAGACGGGTTGTTTAACGAGCCCTTCCCTCAACGGTATTAACGTTAACAATTGGACGGATTTTTCGACCGCTGCCCGCTTGGCTTCCTCATCTGCCAGCCGGTTTCCCACCGCTTCCGGTGTCGACCCCTTCTGGTGGCCGGGTACATGGACTACTGCGAGTTCCGTAGGTAACGCCAGGGCTTCCAACGTTAGGCTGATCATTTGTTCGTGAGCTAATTCTTTTCCCCGGGAAGTTATCAATCCTCGCTCTTTCCAGATTTTCCCGAAAGTATGAACGATTCCGTATGCATACTTTGAGTCAGTATATATGGTCCCCACTTTCCCTTCCAACAACTTCAGGGCCCTCTGGAGGGTGTACAACTCACAGGATTGGGCTGACCACTTCCCGGGCAGTCGTCCGGACTCGATCGTCCGTTTCGTTGCACCATCTACGACAGCATAGCCACTGTACCGTACTCCACTGATGCACCGGGAGGACCCGTCGATGTACAGTTCCTGTCCTTCACCCAGCGGGGCCTCTTGCAGGTCCTCTCGGCTCTTGGTCTGCAAGTCTACAAATTCCACACAATCATGCTCCTGTTCCCCATCTGCAGGACGTCCGTATAAAAACTGGGCTGGGTTGCAACTGAGATCTTTTGCAAAATTGAGATCGTCCCCGGTCATCAAAATCGTCTCATACTTCAGGATGCGAGAGTCTGTTAACCAGCGGTGAGCCTTCTGAGCCAGTATGGCACTAACCGAATGTGGGGAGTATACTGTGATTCTTCCTCCAAAAGGTAAGTTTTCGGGCCTCTTCCACTAACATTGCCGTAGCTGCCACTGCCTGTATACAGGTCGGCCATCCACATGACACAGGGTCTAACATTTTTGACAAAAATGCAACCGGCTGACGTTTCCCTGCCCGCAGCTGGGTAAGCACACCCTGGGCAATTCCGCCGGCGCTATTGACATATAACTGGAACGGTTCCTTCAGGGTGGGTAAAGCCAATACCAGAGCTCGGATCAGTTTACTTTTAATAATATTAAATCGCTGCTCCTCCTCATCTGACCAGTCCACCTTTTGTCCTTCTTGTCCCAGTTTGTCGTACAAAAATTTTACTAAAGTGGTGTAACTTTCAATCCATATCCGGCAATACCCTACTAGCCCCAGGAATTGTCTGATTTCCTTCTTTGTCCTGGGTATTGGCATACCCGTAATCCCTGATATTCGTTCTGGCGTGATACGGCGATGCCCCTTACTGACTTGATGGCCCAGATATCTTACTTCTTGCTCCACAAACTGGAGTTTTGTCCTGGAGACGCGTAGGCCCTGTTTCACCAGGAAGTTCAGCAGGGCAACGGTGTCTGCTCGTACCTCCTCTTCTGTTGGTCCTGGGAGTAAGAGATCATCGACATATTGGAGCAATTGATTCTCCGCGTTACACCGAAATCCTCCTAAGATCTGCTCCAGTATTTGTCCAAACAAGTTGGGTGACTCCGTGAATCCCTGCGGCAAGACCGTCCATCTTAACTGTCGCTTTCGTCCTGTGAAGGGATTCTCCCATTCAAAGGCAAAAAGGTTCCGACTTTCTTCGTCAAGGGGGCAACTCCAGAAGGCATCCTTCAGATCTATTACGCTGAACCATTCATGTTCGGGGGAAATTTTACTCATTAACGTGTAGGGATTGGGTACCACCGGGTACCTAGCCTGGACTACTTCATTCAACCCCCGCAAGTCTTGCACCAGCCTATATGTCCCATCCGGCTTCCTCACAGGGAGTATTGGAGTATTGAAAGGGGACATACATTCCTCCAGTAGTCCATCTGTGATTAATCTTTCTATCACAGGTTGTAACCCCTCCCGTCCTTCCATAGCAATCGGGTACTGTTTCCTTCTTACCGGGCCTCTTCCTAGTAACATGGTGATTTGGAGAGGTTTGATGTTTAGGCCCCCTCTGTTCCCTTCTCGGTACCATACGTCCGGGTCTATTTGTTGATCATCTGCTTCGGTGAGGGCGAACAACCTTACCACCATTTCCCCGTTACTTGGTACCGTTCCAATCCCTAGTTTGACCTGCAAGTCTCTTCCTAACAAATTAAACCCCGCCGATGGCAGTAGAAGGAGGTCTTGTTTAGTAGTTCTGTTTTCATACCCAATTTCCACGTCCTCCACCACTGGGACTTGTAATTTCTGTCCTCCAATTCCAGATACCCCCATAACTGTTCCTCCTGCTCGGGTGCCGGGGGGTATTTGGATTATACTTGATCTTTCGGCTCCCGAGTCCACCATAAATGTGATCTCCGATCCTTGGGGTCCTACTTTCAAGTTTACCAGGGGTTCCTGTCTATAGTCCTTTTGCCCCAAGGGTAGGAACCCCCGACCTCCCTAATCTTCCTCCATCAGTGCGTACGACCGCACCTCCCGCTTGTAGCGGTGGCACTCCCATTTAAAATGTCCCTCTTCATTACAGTAGTAACATCTGAGTATCCTCTTCGTTTCCCTGTCACGGTCTCGTGTTCCTCCACTCTTCCTTTGTTCCGGCCATGGTCCTCTTTTCCTCTGCTCTTGCCACAACTCTCCCCTTTCCTGTTCCTGCCACGGCTCTCCCTTTTCCCTTCTTCCAGCTGTCATTTGTTGCACCGTTTGCATCATTATCTTTGTCGCCTTCTTTTGCTTCTCATCATCCCTTCTCACAAACACCTTTTGCGCCTCCCGTAGTAGTTCACTTAGAGATTTACTATCCCAATCATCCATTTTCTCTAACTTCTTTCGTATGTCCGGCCAGGCTTTTGATACAAACTCTACCCGTATGAGTTGTTGCCCCACGTCCGTCTCAGGGTCCACCCCAGCGAACTGCTGCAAGTTCTTCCTAATCCTGTCTAGGAAGTCCGTAGGGGTTTCTTCCGGGTTTTGATGATTACCAAAGGCCTTGGTAAAATTGTGCCCCTTCGGGGCTGCGTGTCTTATTCCTTTTATCCAATATTCCCGCATGTCTCTCATGTTGCTCCGTCCTTCCTCCGTGTTCTTATTCCACTCGGGGTCGGTGAGGGGAAACTTCTGCTCCCCTCCTTCTCCCCCCTCTTTCTCCCAGACCAAGAGCGCAGCTTGTCGTATCATCTGACGTTCCTGGCTAGAGAACAATGTTTTCATGATGGAACACATCTCTTCCCACGTGTAAGTATTCGGACCCAGGAACTGATCTAATTGTTCAGCCAGGCCCATGGGGTCCTCTAGTAGACCCTTCATCTCCCTCCTGAAATTCCGTACTTCAGTACTCGTCAAGGGAACGTTCACATATCCCGTCCCTCCTTCCTCGCCCCCCATGGGCACTTCCCGGAGTGGATTCATTCTTGCAATTGAGGTAGGGTTTTGTCCGTGACCCCTTCCAGCTCGAGATCTGGTCTGTACCCCTGAGGTAGCCTGTGATTCCTCCCCATTTTCTTCCCCTTCCCCTGACTCGTCGTCACCCGGAGGAACATTTTGTGGGGCAGACAGGGTCACGTAGGGCGGCGGTAAGTGATCTAAAGGTTCCCATTCTTTCTGCCTTCTCGAGTCTTCATTAGTTACCTGCATTTGGCAAGATATCGTAACCGGTAGCCAACAAAGGGCATAATCACTTTCTTCATCAGGTTTTGAATTGACATATAAAATGAGAGCTTGCCGGACCCAGTCTTCGTCAGTACCGAATCTAGGCCACCACACTGAGTCGCCCTGAATAGGTTTCTGGGACCACTTTTGACAGTATTTTACCATCTTCCTTCTAGATTTTCCTTTTCTCCCACCCTGATTCCAATTATTTAACATTCTTCCTGACGGACTATCGTCAGGTACCCCGGGGTATGTGTCATTGTCCCTGTTTAAGCCTACCCTTCCCTTAATCGCCTTGGATCCCTTATTTCCCATTGCCGAGGACTTCGTATTTCTCGTATTATCCCGTGATAATCTACCACAATTTAGCCAATTCCCGGACCTTCAGTCCCGTGATCACCCAGGTTCCTTTGCAGGCACCCCCGGTCTTTGGATTCCTGTGTCCTACGTCTCTGTGACACAGATCACAGGCACCCCGTAGGTACACGTTCCTCCTCAAACACGGTCTCTGCAAAATCCCTCACAGGCGAGCCCCGGTCTCTAGATACCTGAGTCCCACGTCTCTGTAGAAAAATCCACAGGCACCCCGTAGGTCCCTAGGCCTCCGGAAACACAGTCCCCGCAAGTTTTTTCTTACCTGGGTTCGGTGCACCGAAATTACTCGATCGTTAACCGTCCCCACTGCCTCGGCCACACCCCTCCTTTGTTTTCCTGAGCCTCCCGGGCATCACTCGCTCAAGCCGCGCAGGGCGACAAGCAAGGAATCAGGGACTGCCGAACTCGGCAGGGTGCACCTTCTCCGATGTCCTTCCTCAGCTCGCCTTGCGGCCGGAGTGTTGACCGGATGAGCCCCCAAGTTGTTAGAAACGAAAATCGCTTCTTAATAATCGCTCTAGACAAATTCAGGAAAACAAAGTTTTATTAGCAAGTCTGCAGAGTCGGGCAGCCTTCTGAGTAAAAGGCGCGCTGAGGCTTACAAAGTTTCTCATTATATACAGCACAAGACCCTCCCCTCCTTGGTTCTAACGAGCCATGAGGTTCACATTCTTAAAAACATCATTATTCTCCAATTTGCACCCTTATCACAAAGTCTGCAATAAATGTCTCCAATGTTCCTAGAGGTGTTGTCTTTCTCACCCTGTAATCTTATCAGTCAAAGACTCATCCTTCCCTGCCTGTGTTTATGGTTTCATCAATCAAGGGCCTGTTTGTTTTTACTCTGCTCACAAATTGTCAGCATTATGCACAATTTAAACTATTCTACTTTTGAGTTATACAAAATGTTTTAAAAAAGCAAAAGTCTAATGTTTTTAGAAAAGAAGTCACTCTGCTCACAATTTGTCAGCATTATGCACAATTTAAATTGTCCTACTCTTGAGTATACAAAATGTTTTAGAAAAGAAGCAAAAGTTTTGTCTTTTATTATAGATCAGTCTGTGGTCTAGGCACATCTTAAAGTTTGAACCGAAATTACCTCTCACAACTAAGATAGTGTCTGTTAAGGTTCGGTCGGGTAAGTTTTTTATCCATGCTTCTGTATTGTCATTCTGTGTGTGTTTGTCTAGTTTGTTCTCTGCAGGTCTGATTCCTGAAGAAGGGCTTTTGCCCGAAACGTCGATTCTCCTGCTCCTTTGATGCTGCCTGACCTGCTGCGCTTTTTGAGCAACACATCTTTCAGCTCTGATCTCCAGCATCTGCAGTCCTCACTTTCTCCTCTCTGCAGGTCTAGTTTATTTCATTTTCTGGGTTTGTTGCTGTCTAATGTCTATGGCTCATTGTGCTGTACCTGTCCAATCATGGTCTGTCGCTTTAGTGAGTAACATTTGTTGGTGCAAAATTTCCCGGTTGTGTTTACAGAGTCCGTTGTGGGCATAATTAATCATTTCTCTAAGCATTCTGTGGCCATTTGTTCTGCTATTCTTTTGGCTGGTGGGGTGGTAAAGGGAGGTTCGTATTTAAGACATTTCGGTAGTACCTGCATTCATGCAGGAAGTACAGCTGTTCGCGGGTGGCGCTCTGTCGGATGGTGTTGGTTCTCTATTTGTCAGGCATGACCTCCCTTTGCTGACTCAGCCTTATTTCACCATGCACTTACAAGTACTCCACAATCCCATGCTTAATAATGGATTCTAAAGTTGAGGTCAGGGTAACAGGACTATAATTAACCATTTCTGCCTCCGTTCCCTTCTTAAACAGGTGTGTCCCATTAATCATTTTCCAAGCCAGCCAATTCCCATCCCATCAGTCTGTTCTCAATCATCAGTAAAATGATGGAAGGGGTCATCAATAGTGCTATGAAGCAGCACCTGCTCAGTCACACCCAGACCACACCTTCCAAACCCACAACCACTTCCATCTAAAAGGACAAGAGCAGCCGGTACTTGGGAAGACCACCAGCTGCAAGTTCCCCTCCAAGTCACTCACCACCCTGACTTGGAAATATATCACTGTTCCTTTACTATCACTGGGTCAAAATCCTGGAATTCTCTCAAATGGTGTTCTGGAACTTTGTTCAGTCATTTGGTGCCTTTGGTGTTTTACTTCCTCTTCCCACTTCCTGGTTAAGGCTGGGGCGGTTACTAAGTTATTTCTGACATGAGTCACATAATGACACAGATTCTGGAACAAGCTGAGGCACAGAGAGATTGAGAGCACAAGCACAGAGAAACTGAAAAGGGAAAGAGAGATCAATGAGGAGGTCAGGCAGAAAACTACGTGTTAACAAAGGGACAGAACTTTGAAGTGGAGAGCAGAGAGTTGTGATCATTTACAATGTCCGCCTGCAAAGTGTGTTTGGTATTTTTAATCTGGTGCCAAGTTTTAAATCTTTCAGCAGCACAGAATGAAGAATCTGCTGTTGACAATGAGAATCGTGGAAATGGAACTGTGTTCACTGTCCCCAGTAACAGACCCACCAGTCATTCACCAGGAGCTGGCTGGGTGACCAAGATTAAAGGAGCTACTTCACATGGACAAGGAACAGCCTCAGGTGAGGAAGATCAGTCTGGATAATCCTCTCAGTAGTGTCATTTTTCCACAATTCCTGAGGAAGCTGTTCATCGTGAATTATAGAGTCAGAGTCATACAACTTGCAAACAAGACCCTTTGGTCCAACTGGCCTGTGCCAAGTTTCCCTAAACTAAATTAGTCCCATTTGCCTCTGTTTGGCACACATCACTCACAACCTTTCCTGTCCATGTATTGATCTAAATGTCATTTATATATTGTAAAAGTACCTGAATCTACCACTCCTTTCCATATCCATATGTGAAAAAATGTTGTCCCTCAGATCCCTTTTAACTTTCTTTTTAACCCCTTGCCTTAAAAATATTTTCCATAGTTTTAACTTTCCCACCCTTGGGAAAAGATTAAAAATCACACAACACCAGGTTCTAGTCCAACAGGTTTAATTGGAAGCACACTAGCTTTCGGACCGACGCTCCTTCATCAGGTGGTTGTGGAGTACATGATTGTAAGACACAATTTATAGCAAAAGTTTACCGTGTGATGTAACTGAAATTATACACTGAAAAATACCTTGATTGTTTGTTGAGTCTCTCATCTGTTAGAATGACCATGATAGTTTCACTTCTTTTATGAATCATAAAACCTTTTTTAAAAGTTACATTCTCAGGTTAACTGTAACAATTGGTGTCAGCCAAATAAGATGTTAAGATATTATAGGTGTTAGCCCCCTGTGTTCCCTGTCTGTGCCATAAAGCTTAGACTGATTCTAATCTAAAAAGTGAGTTAACAGAGTCTTATATGGATTCATGTAGTTTTTGAGGAAAGTACAATGTAACTCTGCAAGTACAAATTCACCTCACAAACGTAAATGTGTATGTGTGCATGTGGGTTTTTGTGTGTATGTGTCTGTCTGTCTGAGGTGGGGGATTATGAGTGCGTGTGAGTGTAAAGTATCTAAATCTGTGATAGGATGCATGTGTGAATGTGGGAATGTGTGTGTGTCTGGGGTGGGGGGTTGTGAGTGTCTGTGAGAGAGAGTATATATATGTGTGTGTGTGTGTGTGTGTATAAAGTCTGTGGGAGTGTGTGTGTGTGTCTGTGTATACGTGTGTGTGTATAGTGCAATGGTAGTCACTTTGTACACTCCAGTCCAACACCGACATCTCCAAATCTTGGGAAAAGATTTTTGCTATTCACCTTTTCTATAGCCCTCAGTAAGGTCACCTCTCAAACTCCTGTGCTCCAATGAAGACAGTCTCAGCCTGTTCAGCCTCCCCTTATATCTCAAACCCTCCAGTCCTGGCAACATCCTGCTAAATATTTTCTGAACCCTCTCCTAATTTAATAATAACTTTCCAACAGCAGGCTGATTAGAACAGTGCACAGTATTTCAAAATTGGCCTCACCAATGTCCTGTACAATCTCAATGACTTCCATACTCCTATACTCAATGGTCTGAGCAATGATGGCATGTGTGCTATCCAGCTGAACCACCCTGTCTACCTGTGGTGCAACTCTGAAAGAACTATGAACATCTCTCTGTTTGATGACACTGTTGAAGGTGCTATCACCAGCTGTATTAGTCCTGTTCTAGTCTGTTTATCCAAAATGCAATACATCATATTTATCCAAATTAAATTCCACCTGCCAGCTCTCAGACAATTGGCCCAATTGATCGAGATCCTGTTGTAACATATCCAAGAATTATCCAGATATATCCAAGGTTATGACGGGAAGTGAGGAATGAGATTGCTACGCCTCTGGCAATGGTCTTTGCATCCTCACTCTCCACAGGAGTAGTTCTGGCTGATTGGAGGGAGGCGAATGTTGTTCCTCTTTTCAAGAGAGGGAATAGGGAAATCCCTGGGAATTACAGACCAGTCAATGCTACATCTATGATAAGCGAGGTACTGGAAATGATTCTGAAAGGTGGGATTTACGACCATTTTGAAAAACACAGTTTGATCGGAGATAGTTAGCATGGCTTTGTGAGGGGCAGGTCTTGCCTCACAAGCCTTATTGAATTATTTGAGGATGTGACAAGACAAGTTGACAAAGGTAGGACAGTGGATGTGGTGTATTTAGATTTCAGTAAGGCATTTGAAAAGGTTCCCCAGGGTATGCTCATTCAGAAAGTTAGGAGGCATGGGATACAGGGAAATCTGGCTGGTCGTAAGAAGACAGCGAATGGTAGTGGATGGAAAGTATTCTGCCTGGAGGTCAGTGACCATTGGTGTCCCACAGGGATCTTGAGCCTCTGCTCTTTGTAGTTTTAATAAATGACTTGGTTGAAGAAGTGAAGAATTGTGGGTTAGTAAGTTTGCCGATGACACAAAGGTCGGTGGTGTTATAGATAGTGTCGAGTGCTGTTGCAGACTACAACAAGACATTGACAGGATGCAGAACTGGGCTGAGAAGTGGCAGATAGTGTTCAACCTAGATAAATACGAAGTGATTCATTTTGGAAGGTGGAATTTGAATATTGAATACAGGGTTAGATAGGATTCTTGTCAGTGTGGAGAAACAGAGGGATCTTGGGGACCACGTACATAGATCCCTCAAAGTTGCCACCCAAGTTGATAGGGTTGTTAAGAAGGCATGTTTTGCCTTTTATGAACAGGGGATCGAGTTTAAGAGCTGCGAGGTTTTGCTGCAGCTCCATAAAACCCTGGTTAGACCACACCTGGAATATTCTGTGCAGAGGAGATTTCCCAGGATGCTGCCTGGACTGGAGAGCCTGTCTTATGAAGAAAGGTTGAGTGAGCTTGGGCTTTTCACACTGGAGAGAAGAAGGAAGAGAGGTGACTTGATAGAGGTGTACATGAGAGGCATAGATAGAGTAGATAGCCAGAGACTTTTCCCCAGGGCAGAAATGGCTTTCACGACAGATCATAATTTTAAGGTGATTGGAGTAAGGTTTAGGGGAGATGTCAGAGGTAGGTTCTTTACACCGAGAGTGGGGGGTGTGTGGAATGCACTACTGGCTGTGGTAGTAGAGTCAGAGGCATTCGGGACATTGAAACGACTGCTGGACAAGCACATGGACGGCAGTAAATTGAGGAGTGTGTAGGTTAGTTTTGTCTGAGATTACGATAAATGCTCGACACAACATTGTGGGCCGAAGGGCCTGTACTGTACTGTTCTACGTTCTGTAATTCTCCAGGGCTGTAACTGTAATATAGGATTAGTGTATCGTCAGATCTTTGTTAATTGGTGCAGACAAAATGGGCTGAATGACCTCAGTTTGTGCTGTAATCATTATCATCTTCATCATCGTTGCCAATTCTTCACAGACAAAGATGACTCTTTTCCACTCTCAGGATGAGTCTCTCGGTGGCTGTACAGACTGAAGTGGTGACTCCAGGCTCTGCTACACTTGGGGCAGGTGGTAGCCATGGGAATGGGTGCATGCGGCACTGGTGTGGAAGCGTGCTCCTTTCAGGGTTCCGCCTGCATCCACGTTTTCCTCACAGCAAATCTCAAGGTGTTTGACACAGTCATAGATGGCTCTTCCTCCATTTTGGATGGTCTTGGGTCAGTGATTCCCAGGCATTGATGTAAATGCCATACTTCGCCAGTGAGGCTTGAGGGTATCACTGAAGCAGTTCTTCTGTCCACCTTGGACCTGTGTGCCATTTCAAAGCTGGGAGTAGAGCAAATGCTTGAAGAGTTTCGTGTCAGTCATGCAGATGTTGTGCTCAGCCCACCATAGCTAATCAAGGAGGGTGAGGTGGGTCAGTGCCTCAACACTGGGATGTTGGCCTGGTCAAGGACTCTGGTGTTGGTGTGTCTTTCTTCCCTGCGGATTTCCAGGATCTTGTGGAGGTAGCCTTGGTGGCACTGCTCCAATCCTTTGATGGGTCTACTGTAGACAGTCCACTTCTCAGAGCCATGTAGGAAGGCAGGACCACAGCTCTGTAAACTGATGTTGTTGACCGCGGACATCCTTTTTCTCAGCCAAAGGCTGTGCTAGCAGACTACAGGCAGTGCTGGATCACTTGATCAAGAGCTACTTTGGCCGATAGGACACTCCCGAGGTACTGGAAGTGGTCGACATTGTCTAAGGCCTGCCCCTATGGATCTTGATGATCAGGGGTTTGCTGTACAATGCCAGGCCAGATTGATGAAGGATCTTTGTCTTGTGGATGTTCAGGGTGAGACCCGTGCTGTGTAAGGGTGCTGATGATGGTCTATAGTACATCCTCTGACGCTGCAGCTACACAAGCATCATCTGTGTACTGCAGCTCAATGATTAGGGTGAGTTTGGTTTTCGTTTGAAGACAGTGGATGTTGAATAATTTCCTGCTGGTCCTGTCAGTTAGCTCCACTTATATAAACACTGGTCTGTGGAGTGTTATACAATTACTGTGGAAGATAAACACTGGGCTGGGGGGGGGGGGGAGTGTTATTAAATTACTGTGGTATATAAACACTGGGCTGGTGGAGTGTTATAAAATTACTGTGGTATATAAACACTGGGCTGGGGGAATGTTATATAATTACGATGGTATATAAATACTCGGCTGGGGGAGTGTTATAAAATTACTGTGGTATATTTACACTGGGCTGGGGGAATGTTATAAAATTACTGTGGTATATAAACACTGGTCTGGGGGGTGTTATTAAATTACTGTGGTTTGTAAACACTGGGCTGGGGGAGTGTTATACAATTACTGTGGTATATAAACACTGGGCTGGGGGAGTGTTATAAAATTACTGTGGTTTGTAAACACTGGGCTGGGGGAGTGTTATAAAATTACTGTGGTTTGTAAACACTGGTCTGGTAGAGTGTGATAAAATTACTGTGGTATATAAATACTGGTCTGGGGGAGTGTTATACTATTACTGTGGTATATAAACACTGGGCTGGGGGGTGTTATAAAATTACTGTGGTTTATAAACACTGGCCTGGGGGGGGGTGTTATAAAATTACTGTGGTATATAAACACTGGGCTCGGGGGGTGTTATAAAATGACTGTGGTATATAAATACTGGGCTGGGGGAGTGTTATACAATTACTGTGGTATATAAATTCTGGGCTCGGGGTGGTGATATAAAATTACTGTGGTATATAAACACTGGTCTGGGGGAGTGTGATAAAATTTCTGTGGTATATAAACACTGGGCTGGGGGAATGTTATATAATTACGATGGTATATAAACACTGGGCTGGGGGAATGTTATATAATTACGATGGTATATAAATACTCGGCTGGGGGAGTGTTATAAAATTACTGTGGTATATAAAAACTGGGCTGGGGGTGGTTTTATAAAATTACTGTGGTATGTAAACACTGGGCTTGGGGGGAGTGTTATAAAATTACTGTGGTATATAAACACTGGTTTGGGAGGGTGTTATAAAATTACTGTGGTAAATAAACACTGGTCTGGGGGGTGTTATAAAATTACTGTGGTTTGTAAACACTGGGCTGGGGGGTGTTATAAAATTACTGTCGTATGTAAACACTGGGCTGGGGGAATGTTATATAATTACGATGGTATATAAATACTCGGCTGGGGGAGTGTTATAAAATTACTGTGGTATATGAACACTGCTCTGCGTAGTGTGATAACATTACTGTGGTATATTTACACTGGGCTGGGGGAATGTTTTAAAATTACTGTGGTATATAAACACTGGTCTGGGGGGTGTTATAAAATTACTGTGGTTTGTAAACACTGGGCTGGGGCAGTGTTATACAATTACTGTGGTATATAGACACAGGGCTGGGGAGTGTTATAAAATTACTGTGGTATATAAACACTGGGCTGGGGGAGTGTTATAAAATTACTGTGGTTTGTAAACACGGCTGGGGGAGTGTTATACAATTACTGTGGTATATAAACACTGGTCTGGGGGGTGTAATAAAATTACTGTGGAATATAAACACTGGTCTGGGGGGTGTTATAAAATTACTGTGGTATGTAAACACTGGGCTTGGGGGGAGTGTTATTAAATTACTGTGGTATATAAACACTGGTTTGGGAGGGTGTTATAAAATTACTGTGGTAAATAAACACTGAGCTGGGGGCTGTTATAAAATTACAGTGGTATATAAACACTGGCCTGGGGGGAGAGTGTTAGACAATTACTGTGGTATTTAAACACTGGTCTGGGGGTTTTTATAAAATTACTGTGGTATATAAACACTGGGCTGGGGGAGTGTTATACAATTACTGTGGTATATAGATACTGGGCTGGGAGAGTGTTATAAAATTGCTGTGGTATATAAACACTGCTCTGCGTAGTGTGATAAAATTACTGTGGTATATTTACACTGGGCTGGGGGAATGTTATAAAATTACTGTGGAATATAAACACTGCTCTGGGGGGTGTTATAGAATTACTGTGGTATGTAAACACTGAGCTGGGGGCTGTTATAAAATTACAATGGTATATAAACACTGGCCTGGGGGGAGAGTGTTAGACAATTACTGTGGTATTTAAACACTGGTCTGGGGGGTTTTATAAAATTACTGTGGTATATAAACACTGGTCTGGGGGAGTGTTATACAATTACTGTGGTATATAAACACTGGTCTGGGGGAGTGTTATACAATTACTGTGGTATATAAACACTGGGCTGGGGGAGTGTCAGAAAATTACTGTGATATATAAACACTGGTCTGGGGTGTGTTATACAATTACTGTGGTATATAAACACTGGGCTGGGGGAGTGTCAGAAAATTACTGTGGTATATAAACACTGGTCTGGGGGAGTGTTATACAATTACTGTGGTATATAAACACTGGTCTGGGGGAGTGTTATACAATTACTGTGGTATATAAACACTGGTCTGGGGGAGTGTTATACAATTACTGTGGTATATAAACACTGGGCTGGGGGAGTGTCAGAAAATTACTGTGGTGTATAAACACTGGGCTGGGTGTGGTGATATAAAATTGCTGTGGTATATAAAGACTGGGCTGGGGGGAGTGTTATAAAACTACTGTGGTATATAAACACACGGCTGGGGGAGTGTTATAAAACTACTGTGGTATATAAACACACGGCTGGGGGAGTGTTATAAAACTACTGTGGTATATAAACACACGGCTGGGGGAGTGTTATAAAACTACTGTGGTATATAAACACACGGCTGGGGGAGTGTTATAAAATTACTGTGGTATATAAACACTCGGCTGGGGGAGTGTTATAAAATTACTGTGGTATATAAACACTCGGCTGGGGGAGTGTTATAAAATTACTGTGGTATATTTACACTGGGCTGGGGTGGTGTTATGAAATTACTGTGGTGTATAACACTGGTCTGGGGGGAGTGGTCTAAAATTACTGTGGTATATAAACACTGGGCTGGGGGGGGGGTGTTATAAAATTACTGTGGTATATAAACACTGGTCTGGGGAGTGTTATAAAATGACTGTGGTATATAAATACTGGGCTGGGGGAGTGTTATACAATTACTGTGGTATATAAATTCTGGGCTGGGGGTGGTGATATAAAATTACTGTGGTATATAAACACTGGTCTGGGGGAGTGTGATAAAATTACTGTGGTATATAAACACTGGGCTGGGGGAATGTTATATAATTACGATGGTATATAAACACTGGGCTGGGGGAATGTTATATAATTACGATGGTATATAAATACTCGGCTGGGGGAGTGTTATAAAATTACTGTGGTATATAAAAACTGGGCTGGGGGTGGTTTTATAAAATTACTGTGGTATGTAAACACTGGGCTTGGGGGGAGTGTTATAAAATTACTGTGGTATATAAACACTGGTTTGGGAGGGTGTTATAAAATTACTGTGGTAAATAAACACTGGTCTGGGGGGTGTTATAAAATTACTGTGGTTTGTAAACACTGGGCTGGGGGGTGTTATAAAATTACTGTCGTATGTAAACACTGGGCTGGGGGGGTGTTATAAAATTACTGTGGTTTATAAACACTGGCTGGGGGAATGTTATATAATTACGATGGTATATAAATACTCGGCTGGGGGAGTGTTATAAAATTACTGTGGTATATGAACACTGCTCTGCGTAGTGTGATAACATTACTGTGGTATATTTACACTGGGCTGGGGGAATGTTATAAAATTACTGTGGTATATAAACACTGGTCTGGGGGGTGTTATAAAATTACTGTCGTATGTAAACACTGGGCTGGGGCAGTGTTATACAATTACTGTGGTATATAAACACTGGGCTGGGGGAGTGTGATAAAATTACTGTGGTGTATAAACACTGGGCTGGGTGTGGTGATATAAAATTGCTGTGGTATATAAAGACTGGGCTGGGGGGAGTGTTATAAAACTACTGTGGTATATAAACACTGGGCTGGGGGAGTGTTATAAAACTACTGTGGTATATAAACACTGGTCTGGGGGGAGTGTTATAACATTTCTGTGGTATATAAACACACGGCTGGGGGAATGTTATATAATTACTATGGTATATAAACACTCGGCTGGGGGAGTGTTATAAAATTACTGTGGTATATAAACACTCGGCTGGGGGAGTGTGATAAAATTACTGTGGTATATTTACACTGGGCTGGGGTGGTGTTATGAAATTACTGTGGTATATAAACACTGGGCTGGTGGAGTGTGATAAAATTACTGTGGTATATAAATACTGGGCTGGGGGGGGTGTTATAAAATTACTGTGGTATATAAACACTGGGCTCTGGGGAGTGTGATAAAATTACTGTGGTATATAAATACTGGGCTGGGGGGGGTGTTATAAAATTACTGTGGTATATAAACACTGGGCTCTGGGGAGTGTGATAAAATTACTGTGGTATATAAACACTGGGCTGGGGGAATGTTATATAATTACGATGGTATATAAACACTGGGCTGGGGGAATGTTATATAATTACGATGGTATATAAATACTTGGCTGGGGGAGTGTTATAAAATTACTGTGGTATATAAACACTGGGCTGGGGTGGTGTTATGAAATTACTGTGGTGTATAACACTGGTCTGGGGGGAGTGGTATAAAATTACTGTGGTATATAAACACCGGGCTGGGGGGATGTTATAGAATTACTGTGGTATATAAACACTAGGCTGGGGGGGTGTTATAAAGTTACTGTGGTATATAAACACCGGGCTGGGGGAGTTGTTTTAATTCATTGCCAGATGTGTGAGCAGGACAGGCTGATCGAGTATGAGAAGGAAAGGGAATGATGGCAGGTAGTTGTGTGTTGTGTGATTAGCCGATTGTAGGCCCAGTTACTGTCTCCATCTTATGTGCTGTAAAAGCTGCAAATGCATGATGTTGTAGTTAATCACACAAAACCTGTGCTTTGACTGCTGTTGACGTGTCATTCATTCTGCCCCTGTGTTTCAAACAGGTTTTCGATTTCATCAGGAAAAGTTACTTGAAGAACTGAAGGATTATAAGTTTGTATTCCCCCAGCTGCTTTCAGGAAGAGGGAAGCGGAGTATACCCATACTGTCTCAGGTAATGACTGTGAGTCAGATCTCCAGGATGATTGCTTCAACTCACTCGAACCCAACTGCTGCAGCTATGACATTGGCACCCAGCCAACAAATCCTCTGTTACTGATTGGTCATGTAGCTCTGACAGAGAAAGAGAGAGAGAGAGAGAGAGAGAGGCAGGGTGATGGGTTGAAGGGTTTCGGCGGGGGGAGGCAAAAGACAGGGCTTGATGCCTGGTGGCGGAAGAGAAGTAAAGAGTTTTGCGAGGGTAGAGAGAGAGGGTGCAGAGGTAAGAGAGAGAGAGAGAGAGGGTGGGGGAGAAGAGAGAGATGGGTGGGTGAGAGAGGTTTAAGCAGTGAGAAATGAGAGAGAGAAAGACAAGAGTGGATGGGACAGAGAGAGGGTAGTCACAGGGAGGCACGGTGGCACAGTGGTTAGCACTGCTGCCTCACAGCGCCTGAGACCCGGGTTCAATTCCCACCTCAGGCGACAGTCTGTGTGGAGTTTGCACATTCTCCCCGTGTCTGCGTGGGTTTGCTCCGGGTGCTCCGGTTTACTCCCACAGTCCAAAAGATGTGCAGGTCAGGTGAATTGGCCATGCTAAATTGCCCGTAGTGTTAGGTGAAGGGGTAAATGTAGGGGAATGGGTGGGTTACGCTTCGGCGGGTCGGTGTGGACTTGTTGGGCCGAAGGGCCTGTTTCCACACTGTAAGTAATCTAATCTAATCTAATCTAATCTAATCTAATTGAAAGGCGTGGAGCTGGAAAAGCACGGCAGGTCCTGATGAAAGAAATCTGCCTGGAATCTCCTGCTCCTTAGATGCTGCCTGACCTGTTTTGACTCTTCCAGAATGACATTTTTGAACTGTGTGACCCTCCAGTATCTGCAGTCCTCACTTCCTCCTCGCAGGAGAGAGAGAGAGAGAGAGAGATGTTGGGGTGGAGGGATAGAGAGAAATGGGGGAAGGGGGCAGAGGTGGGGAACAGGGAGAACATGCTCGGGGAAGATGGAGAGCTATGAAAGGGTTGGGGGGGAAAGAGAGAGAGAAAGAGTGTGCGGAGGTGGGTAAGAGACGGGTGGAAGTGTGAGAGTTGGAGAGGTGATTGGTGTTGGAGGACAAAGAGAGGTTTTGGTGTGGGGGAGAGAGGGAAGTGGGGGGAGAGGGGGAAGTGGGGGGAGAGAGAGGATTGCGGGGAGAGAGGGAGTGTGGTATTGAGTGGGGAAGGGACAGGGTGGGAAAGGTTGAGGAAGAGATGGGAAGGGGAGGGGAATGGCAAAAAAGGGAGATTTGGGGGTACAGAGGGGGTAAGGATAACTGGGGGAGAGTGAACAGAGTGGATGAGGGTGAGAGGGGGTGGTGTGAAGAGAAGGGATGATGGTGAGTGGGGGAGGAGGGATGGGGGTACAGAAGGGATGAGGGTGACTGAGGAGGGGAGAGTAGATGGGATAAGGTGGGGGGAACAGAGGGGATGAGGGTGAATGGGGAGGAAGGAACAGCGGGGATGAGGGTGAGTGGGGTGGAAGGAACAGAGGGGATGCATGTGAGAAACGAAGCTCACTGTTCAATAACTTCAGTCTGAGTCAAATTCCGAAGCAGGTATTTAAGTGTCAAACAAGTAGACACCCTGATCAGAAGGTTACATTATAATTTATACAGGTAAAAACAATGACTGCAGGTGCTGGAAACCAGATTCTGGATTAGTGGTGCTGAAAGAGCACAGCAGTTCAGGCAGCATCCGAGGAGCAGTAAAATCGATGTTTTGGGCAAAAGCCCTTCATCAGGAATACAGTTCAGTTGAGTCTCTCGGTACTCCCCTTTTACCCCGTTGGTTGTTTTTGTTATTGTGCGTAGCCTATCACAAGCTCTAGCTTCACACCGCCTCTGTTTACATCTCCAACTACTCTAAACCTGTTGCCCCCCCCCCCCCCCACTCATATTTATTTTATGCCTTATTTGGTTATCTTGTTCATACTAACTCCCTATGTGCGTGACAATTGCAACTGTCATGTCAATACATCTGTTTCTACCAGTCGACCACCCCCCTTTTCGGTTAGTTATTTCTTGGTATACACCCCCATGATTCCGCCTTGCGATTTCTGCAGAAGCAAGATACAGCTACTTGTAGATGTTTGTGCAAGCATATCCAGCTTAACATACACCCCCCTCATGATTCAGCCTTGTGATTTTTGCAGAAACAACAACATTTGCAAGCGCTTCTCACAATGCGGGTGACTGGGAGGAGGGGGACAGAGGGGATGAGGGTGAGCGGGGGAGGGGGAACAGAGGGGATGAGGGTGAGTGGGGGAGGGGGAACAGAGGGGATGAGGGTGAGTGGGAGAGGGGACAGAGGGGATGAGGGTGAGTGGGGGAGGGGGAACAGGGGGGATGAGGGTGAGCGGGAGGAGGGGGACAGAGGGGATGAGGGTGAGCGGGGGAGGGGGAACAGAGGGGATGAGGGTGAGCGGGGGAGGGGGAACAGAGGGGATGAAGGTGAGTGGGAGAGGGGGAACAGAGGGGATGAGGGTGACTGGGGGAGGGGGAACAGAGGGGATGAGGGTGAGTGGGAGAGGGGACAGAGGGGATGAGGGTGAGTAGGTGAAGGGGAACAGGGGGGATGAGGGTGAGTGGGGGGAGGGGGAACAGGGGGGATGAGGGTGAGCGGGGGGAGGGGGAACAGGGGGGCTGAGGGTGAGTAGGTGAAGGGGAACAGAGGGGATGAGGGTGACTGGGGGAGGGGGAACAGAGGGGATGAGGGTGAGTGGGAGAGGGGACAGAGGGGATGAGGGTGAGCGGGGGAGGGGGAACAGAGGGGATGAAGGTGACTGGGAGGAGGGGGAACAGGGGGGATGAGGGTGAGCGGGGGAGGGGGAACAGGGGGGATGAGGGTGAGCGGGGGAGGGGGAACAGGGGGGATGAGGGTGAGTGGGGGGAGGGGGAACAGAGGGGATGAGGGTGAGTGGGTGAAGGGGAACAGAGGGGATGAGGGTGACTGGGGGAGGGGGAACAGGGGGGATGAGGGTGAGTGGGGGGGGGGGAACAGGGGGGATGAGGGTGAGTGGGGGGAGGGGGAACAGGGGGGATGAGGGTGAGTGGGGGGAGGGGGAACAGGGGGGATGAGGGTGAGTGGGGGGAGGGGGAACAGAGGGGATGAGGGTGAGTAGGTGAAGGGGAACAGAGGGGATGAGGGTGAGTAGGTGAAGGGGAACAGAGGGGATGAGGGTGAGCGGGGGGAGGGGGAACAGAGGGGATGAGGGTGAGTGGGGGGAGGGGGAACAGGGGGGATGAGGGTGAGTGGG
Organism: Chiloscyllium punctatum; assembly: GCF_047496795.1. Lineage (NCBI taxonomy): Eukaryota > Metazoa > Chordata > Chondrichthyes > Orectolobiformes > Hemiscylliidae > Chiloscyllium > Chiloscyllium punctatum. The sequence continues at coordinate 170,247,893 of NC_092739.1, forward strand.
GGGAGGGGGAACAGAGGGGATGAGGGTGAGTGGGGGGAGGGGGAACAGGGGGGATGAGGGTGAGTGGGGGGAGGGGGAACAGGGGGGATGAGGGTGAGTGGGGGGAGGGGGAACAGAGGGGATGAGGGTGAGTTGGGGGGGGACAGAGGGGATGAAGGTGAGTGGGGTCGGGGGAACAGAGGGGATGAGGGTGAGCGGGGGAGGGGGAACAGAGGGGATGAGGGTGAGCGGGGGAGGGGGAACAGAGGGGAACGAGGGTGAGTAGGTGAAGGGGAACAGAGGGGATGAGGGTGAGCGGGGGAGGGGGAACAGAGGGGATGAGGGTGAGCGGGGGAGGGGGAACAGGGGGGATGAAGGTGAGTGGGGGGAGGGGGAACAGAGGGGATGAGGGTGACTGGGGGAGGGGGAACAGAGGGGATGAGGGTGACTGGGGGAGGGGGAACAGAGGGGATGAGGGTGAGTGGGGGGAGGGGAACAGAGGGGATGAGGGTGAGTAGGTGAAGGGGAACAGAGGGGATGAGGGTGAGCGGGGGAGGGAGAACAGAAGGGATGAGGGTGAGTGGGAGAGGGGGAACAGGGGGGATGAGGGTGAGTAGGTGAAGGGGAACAGGGGGGATGAGGGTGAGTAGGTGAAGGGGAACAGAGGGGATGAGGGTGAGTAGGTGAAGGGGAACAGAGGGGATGAGGGTGAGTAGGTGAAGGGGAACAGAGGGGATGAGGGTGAGCGGGGGAGGGAGAACAGAAGGGATGAGGGTGAGTGGGAGAGGGGACAGAGGGGATGAGGGTGAGTAGGTGAAGGGGAACAGAGGGGATGAGGGTGAGTAGGTGAAGGGGAACAGAGGGGATGAGGGTGAGCGGGGGAGGGAGAACAGAAGGGATGAGGGTGAGTGGGGGAGGGGGAACAGAGGGGATGAGGGTGAGTAGGTGAAGGGGAACAGAGGGGATGAGGGTGAGTTGGGGGGGGACAGAGGGGATGAGGGTGAGCGGGGGAGGGGGAACAGAGGGGATGAGGGTGAGCGGGGGAGGGGAACAGAGGGGATGAGGGTGAGTGGGAGAGGGGAACAGAGGGGATGAGGGTGAGTGGGGGAGGAGGGAACAGAGGGGCTGAGGGTGACTGGGGGGAGGGAGAAACAGTGGGGGATGAGAGTGACCGGACGTCCCACCTGCTTGTTCTGTCCCTGATAGAGGAAGTGAAACGGTTAACTGTCACTGACAAAGATCGATTGAAAACAAGAGCTGTCCTGATTGAGCTGTTAATGACCGTGTGGATAATGTCACCGATTCCAAATCAAACAGTGAAGGGATGAGAGTCTCTCATCTGGCATGGTGGCTCAGTGGTTAGCACGATTGCCTCATACTGCCATAGTCCTCAGCTCGATTCCAGCCTCAGGTGACTGACTATGTGAAGTTTGTATGTTGTCTGTTTGGGTTTCCTCCTGTAGTCAAAAGATGTGCAGTTTAGGTAAATTGGCTATGCTAACTTATCCATAGTATTCAGCATTAGTCAGGGGTAAATGTAGGGAAATGGGTCTGGGTAGGTTCCTGGACAGAGGGTTGCTGTGGACTTGTTGGGCTGAAGGGCCTGTTCTTACACTGTCGGGATCCTTTCAGGTGCATCACAAAAAAAATTGAAGGTGGTACTTGAAACATTTCAACCATCATTGAAATACTATCCACAAGTTTGTTGATCAGGTAATAAGTTAATTCTTCAAATAGGGATTGGAATCAAGCCAGAACATGTTGAGAAACAGAAATATGCAGAGAATTAAAATTACCCAGATCAAATTACACACTGCAAAGTACTGCCTGCAGTTGCCAGTTGCTCGAAGTATTAATTTAGGAGTTGGGTGGGACTTTGACACGATCCAAGATTCAGTGGTGTTTGTATTTGACGTGGAGCTGCAGTGAGAGTTTGGAGACTGAATGTAAACTGTTGCAGGAACACTGTTAATGTGAGCTGAGTTAAATGGCCAGATGAAACCTGTAAGATGCAGGATGTGGAGGTGCTGGTGTTAGACTGAGGTGGACAAAGTAAAAAAAAATCACATGACTGTAGGTTATAGTTCAATAAAGTTATTTGAAATTGTAACCTTTCAGAGCAACGCTCCTTCATCAGGTGAAGTGTGAGATGGCATACCAATACAGAGTTTATAAGCAGAGGCATCAAAAGATCATAGAATTGGTGTAAGATGGCTGATGGAGAACTCTGTCAGAAAGAAAATGCAAGTTTCAACTGATGAAGGAGCAAATTCAGAATCTGTTTCAAGTCACTACTTCAAGATAATGAAAGGTTTTATCAGTCCCTGCCTAACTTTCCAAACTTCAGTCAGGCCGAGATACAAAAGGTGACATTTCAGATCAGACACTGAATTGTTGGTGTGAGGCCTTCAGAGTCTGTCTCCGAGTTTTACATCAGGCAGGTCTTGTTCCAAAAGCAGGAATTTGTAAAATGCCACACTGACCAACTGTGACTACAAATTGTGTGTTCTTTGAACAAAATAGAATGTATCTGCAAATAAACCAACATCTTGGATGAAATGATTCATCACCCCAGTGATTTGAATGTGTGTGTGTGTGTGCGCATGCACTTGAGAGTGAGTGTGTATGAGTGGGACCAACATGATGTGGAAGTGTTATTGTGTGATTATTGATCAAAATGGTAAATGTAGCAAGAAAACAGGACACTGCAAAAGGGTGAGGAAGAAAGCACCCAGCTACATTCTCCATGCCAACATCTCCCCCAATCAGAGTTCACTTACTGATGTCTCTCTCATGCAGTATGAATGGAGCTTTTCCTGGTGTTTTATTCTTAGTGTTTGTATCACTCCTTACTGGAAGAGTGTATTGGAAATCAAGCTCCACTACTCCCACAACCCTTACAAAAATAATGATTTGAAAAGTTACAAAATTGTTCCCCAGTTTATCTGATTATCGCAACCAGTCTGAAAGAACTGTTTTTATAGTAGACCAGAATTATTATTTATTACAAGTAATTACACTTAAGCCACTGAACAATCAGCATCATGGAATGTGGGTGTTGCTTACTGGAGCAGCATTTATTACCTGTCCTAGTTGTCCTTGAGAAGTTGGTGATGAGCTGCCCTCATGAACTCCTGCTGTCAGTCAGTGTGGCATTTTACAAATTCCTGCTTTTGGAACAAGACCTGCCTGATATAAAACTCAGAGACAGACTGTTGGGGAGAGATATCAAAGAGCAGTCTCAAGTTCTGTGTTCAGAAGTACAATCGATCTTTATTTGAGCTCTTTACCACATTTGCGGGAGAGGCCAGAGACCACTCTGAATCTGGTCTTCATGAGGGGGGTCAATTACCCTCTTAATTCCAGCTCAGAACAGAAAAGAGTCATAGAGATGTACTGCATGGAAACAGACCCTTCGGTCCAACCCGTCCATGCCAACCAGATATCCCAATCCAATCTAGTCCCACCTGCCAGCACCTGGCCCCTCTGATTCCCCAGTGGGATACAGCATTTTTATACACTTCACATTACAATAATTACGTGCAACATTGTCATTGTACCTTCCCCCTTCACCCATACATTCAATCCTGTGAAACACCTGATCACCGATAGACAGTGATATGTACAGCCCTATGTTTCCCACGATCTCATGATGTTTACCAGATATCATATCATCAGGTTGTGGGATCTTAAAATGTATCCCACTAATTATACTCTCCTTCAAACAATTTCTAGACTTGCTTATCTCTAAGGGCTGTTCAAATTCTGTTATTCATTGTATTTATTATTATACCTGTCAAATTCTATTACTCATCTTCTATTTCCCACTGGAGTCTAGATTAGAGTGGTGCTGGAAAAGCACAGCAGGTCAGGCAGCATCAGAGGAGCAGGAAAATCGACGTTTCAGGCAAAAGCCCTTTGTCAGGAATGGAGGCAGAGTGCCTGCAGGGTGGAGAGATAAATTGGGTGGGGGGGGGGGCCTTTATATTTCCCACTGTCCTAATCATAGGAGATACAAGAGGTAAATGTATGGCGCAGGCAGCAACCCAGAGAATACAACCGGGCGGCACGGTGGCACAGTGGTTAGCACTGCTGCCTCATAGCACCAGAGACCTGGGTTCAATTCCTACCTCAGGCGACTGACTGTGTGGAGTTTGCACATTCTCCCCGTGTCTGCGTGGGTTTCCTCCGGGTGCTCCGGTTTCCTCCCACAGTCCAAAGATGTGCAGGTCAGGTGAATTGACCATGCTAAATTGCCTGTAGTGTGAGGTAAGGGGTAGATGTAGGGGTATGGGTGGGTTGCGCTTCGGCGGGGCGGTGTGGACTTGTTGGGCCGAAGGGCCTGTTTCCACACTGTAAGTAATCTAATCTAATCTTAAAAAAAAACCTTTGAGGTCTTTATTTTCAACTTCCTAACTCCCTAAATTCATTTTTCATGACCTCATCCTTTTCCTAGCTAGGTCATTGGTACCAATGTGTACCATGGCGTCTGGCTGCTCACCCTCCCCTTTAAGAATACCATAGACTTGATCTGAGACATCCCTGACCCTGGCACCCAGGAGGCAACATATCACCCGGGAGCCAAAAGAGAAAATGCTGGAAATTCTCAGCAGGTCTGGCAGCATCTGTAAGGAGAGAAAAGAGCTGACATTTCAAGTCTAACTGACCCTTTGTCAAAGCTTTGACCTGCTCAAAAGCCTATTGTAAATCCAAATAGATCATGCCCACTAACTCTCCTTTGTCTAACTTATACAATCATGGAATTCTTGTAGTACATTTGACCCACTGTCTGTCCCAGCACTTAAAAGTGACCCAGCTAGTCCAGCTCCAGCCCTATTTCTGTCGCCTTCTAACTTCATCCCTTTCAAATATACATACAGTTCTGTTTTGAAACCTCCGATGGAATCCCCTCCCCCACTCTCCCAGGCAGCACATTCCAAATCCTAACAACTCTGAGTAAAGATGTTTCTCCTCATTCTAAAAATCAGAAAAGGCAAGGGTCTGAATACCAATCCTTTGGGAATACCACTTCCAACTCGTCTCCAATCAGAGAAATGCCCATCTACACCTACCCTCTACTTCCTTTTTTTAGGAGCCAGCTTTGAATCCATGCTGCCAAGAACCCATCAATGCTAACCAACCTGCCATGTGGCACCATATCAATGCTTTCTGAAAGTCCAAATGTACAATTTCTACACCACTCCCCTCATCCACTGCCTGTGTTACCTTGTCAAAGAACTTAATTAACCTTCCTTTGACAAAACCATATTGACTGTCTGATATTAATTTATTTTTCTATGACTGCATATTTACCTTATCCCTATTATAGCCTCATCTGTTTTCCTGCTATTGATTGTCGTCTTAATCCCACCCTTTCTGCCCATCTGCTGATCATAGAACAGAGAACATTACAGCGCAGTACAGGCCCTTTGGCCCTCGATGTTGCGCCGAACTGTGAAACCAATCTGAAGCCCATCTAACTTATACTATTCCATTCTAGTCCATATTCTTATCAAATGACTATTTAAATGCCCTTAAAGTTGGCGAGTCTACTACTGTTGCAGGCAGTGTATTCCATGTCCCTATTACTCCTTTCCATCCTTTCGATAGAATGTGTATCCTTGGATATTTAGTTCTCAGCCCTGAACCCCTTGCAGCCATGACTCTGTGATACCCACAATGCCAGACCTGCCAATTTAAATCTGTGCTACAAGCTTATTTACCTTGTTTCATTGACTGCGTGCATTAAAGTATAACACCCTCAGTTCTGCATTGACTGCTTTTTTCATAGTTGTCCCTGATCTGGACCTGAAGTTAGATTCCTGACCTTATTGACTTTCTGTGCCCTTACTTGTTCTGGAAACTTTGATACTCTCTGCTGAGCCCTCATAGAGTCATAGAGATGTACAGCATAGAAACAGACCATAGAAATGGTCCAACATGTCCATGCCAACCAGATATCCCAACCCAATCTAGTTCATGTCCCCATCCAGATGCCTTTTAAATGTTGCAATTGTACCAGCCTCCACCACTTCCTCTGGAAGCTCATTCGATACGTACCACCCTCTGTGTGAAAAAGGTGCCCCTTAAGTCCCTTTTATATCTTTTCCCCTCTTAACCTAAACCTGTGCCCTCTAGTTCTGTAGTTCCCCCACACCAGGGAAAAGATTTTGTCTATTTACCCTATCCATGCCCCTCATGATTTTATAAACCTCAAAAAGGTCACCCCTCAGCCTCCGACGCCCCAGCCTATTCAGCTTCTCCCTATAGCTCAAATCCTCCAACCCTGGCAACATCCTTGTAAATCTTTTCTGAACCCTTTCAAGTTTCACAACATCTTTCTGATAGGAAGGAGACCAGAATTGCATGCAATATTCTAACAGTGGCCTAACCAATGTCCTGTACAGCCGCAACATGACCTCCCAACTCCTGTACTCAGTACTCTGACCAATAAAGGAAAGCATACCAAACACCTTCTTCACTATCCTATCTACTCTACTTTCAAGGAGCTATGAACCTGAACTCCAAGGTCTCTTTGTTCAGCAACACTCCTTAGGACCTTACCATTAAGCTCTCACACACTTTAAATTTTTCCACAAATGTTTGCAGTTGAACACACTCTGCCCCTTCCTCCCCACTATGTCGTTTAAAATCCCTATCCACGGCCTTATTTATGTGATTTTACAGGACTCTGATTCAGGTGGCGCCTGTCCAAGTGGAACAGCTCTTTCCTTCCCCTGTTCTGGTACAAATGTCCCATGAATTCAAACCCATTTCCCCCACACTAATCACCATCTCCTACTCAACTGTTACCACCAAGCCAGGGGATCAACCCTGGTTCAATGGAGAGTGCAGGAGGGCATGCCAGGAACAGCATCAGGCAGACGTAAAAATGAGGTGTCAACCTGGTGAAGCTATCAAACAGGATTACTTGTGTGTCAAGCAGCATGAACAGCAAGTGATAGACAGAGCCAAGTGATCCAACAACCAATGAATCAATTTGAAGCTCTGCAGTGCTGCCACATCCAGTTGTAAATGATGGTGGGCAATTAAACAACTCACTGGAGGAGGAGACTCCTTAAATATCCTCATCCTCAATGATGGAGGAGCCCAGCACAGATAAGGCTGACACATTCACAATAATCTTCAGTCAGAAGTGCTGAGTGGATGATCCATCTCAGCCTCCTCCAGTGGTCCCCAGCAGCACAGATACCATTCTTCAGCCAATTCAGTTCACTTCACGTAATAGCAAGAAACAGCTGGAGACACTGGATACTGTGAAGGAAATGGGCCCTGATAATGTTCTGGTAATAGTACTGAAAACTTATGCTCCAGAACTTGCCGCTCCCCTAGCCAAGCTGTTTCAGTACAGTTACAACTGTACCCAACAATGTGGAAAATTGCCCCGATTTATTTTGATAGAAAAAGCAGGACAAACCACACCAAACAATTCCCGTCCCCTCAGTCTACTCTCAGTCATCAGTGAAATGATGGAAGGGATCATCAACAGAGCTATCAAGCAGCACCTGCTCAGTCACACCCAGTTTGGGTTCCACCAGGGCTACTCAGCCCCTGATCTCATTCCAGCCTTGGTTCAAATATGGTCAAAGGAGCTGAATTCCAGACGGGAGGGAAGAGTGATAGCCCTTGACATCAAGGCTGCATTTGACTGAGTATTGGCATGAAGTAGCCCAGGCAAAAATGGAATCAATGGGTATCAGGAGGCAAACTCTCTAGTGGTTTGAATCAAACCTGATACATAGGAAGATGGTTGTAGTTGTGGTGGGTCAGTCATCTCAGCTCCAGGACATCTCTGCAGGAGTTCCTTAGGATAGTGTCCTAGGCCCAACTATCTTCAGCTTCTTCATCAATGACCTTCCCTCTGTCATAAGGTCAGAAGTGGGGATGTTCACTGATGATTGCACGGTGTTCAGCACCATTCATGACTCCTCATTTACTGAAGCAGACCATGGCCAAATGCAACAAGATCTGGATAATATCTAGAGTTAGGCTGAAAAGTGGCAAGTAACATTTGCACCACAAATGCCAGGCTATGACCACCAACAGGACTCACCACAAGAGAAAGCCAGAGGCTAGGAATACTGCGGGAGTAACTCAGCTCCTCCCTTCCCATAGCCTGCCCACCATCTACAAGGCACAAGTCAGGAGTGTGATGGAATATTTCCCACTTGCCTGGATGAGTACAGCTCCAAAAACACTCAAGGAGCTTGACACCATCCAGGACAAAGCAGCGCACTTGATTGGCATCACATCCACAAGCATACACTCCCTTCACCACCGATGCTCAGTCGCAGCGGTGTGTACTGTTTACAAGATGCACTACAGAGATTCACCACAGATTCTCAGAGAGCACCTTCCAAACCCACAGGTACTTCCAGCTAGAAGGACAATGGCAACAGATAGATGGGAACACCACCACTTTCAAGCTCCCCTCCAAACGACTCACCACCCTGACTTGGAAATATGTTGCCATTTTTTCACTGTCACTGGGTCAGGATCTTGGAATTCTCTGCTAAGGGCATTGTGGATTAGGCAGCATCCGAGGAGCAGGAAAATCGATGTTTCAGGCAAAAGCTCTTCGTCAGGAATGGAGGCAGGGAGCCTTAATCAGGGCTTTTGCCCAAAACGTCAATTTTCCTGCTCCTTGGATGCTGCCTGACCTGCTGTGCTTTTCCAGCACCACACTGATCTAGACTCTAGTTTCCAGCATCTGCATTCCTTACATTTGCCCAAGGGCATTGTGGGTTAACCCACAGCATGTGGACTGCAGCACCTCAAGAAGGCAGCACACCACACCTTCTCAAGGGCAATGAGGGATCAACAATAAATGCTGGGCACAGCCAGGATGCCCACATCCCACAAAATCAATCATTAAAAAAATGTTTTAGTCACACATTTACCTGTTTAATGATACCTATTTCTCCCATCTTCTCTTACAACACATTCTAGGCACCTCTGTGTAAAAAAAACCAAGCTTGTACATCTCCTTTAAACTTTCCTCCATCACCTTAAACCTATCCCCTCAGGCTTTGACATGTCTACTCTGGGGAAGAGACTCTGACTATCCACCTATCCATGCCTCTCATAATTATATATACTTCTATCAGGTCATCCCTCAGCCTTTGACGCTCTGGCAAAATCAATCTCAACTTTCCTAATCTAATATACTCCAATCCAGGCAACATCCTGATAAAGCTCTTTTGCATCCTTTCCAAAGCCTCTTCCAAAAGTGTGGGAATGAAAACTGCACACAATATTCCAAACATGGCCTAACAAACGTTTCATACATCTGCAATATGACTTGCCAAATTTTCTACTCAATTCTCTGGCCGATGAAGGCAAGCTTTGATTTGATATGATCTATTGTATCACTGGTCACAGGCCTCTAGTCTGAAAAACAACCTTCCACCACCACCCTCTGTCTTCTACCTTTGAGCCAGTTCTGTATCCAAATGACTAGTTCTCCCTGTATTCCATAAGATCTAACCTTGCTAATCAGGCTCCAATGGGGAACTTTGTCGAATGCCTTACTGAAGTCCATATAGATCACTTCTACTGCTCTGCCTTCATCAATCTTCTTTGTTACTTCTTCAAAAAACTCAATCAAGTTTGTGAGACATGATTTCCCACGCACAAAGTCATGTTGACTATCCCGAATCAGTCCTTGCCTTTCCAAATACATGTACATCCTGTCCCTCAGGATTCCCTCCAACAACTTGCCCACCACCGAGGTTAGGCTCACCGGTCTATAGTTCCCTGGCTTGTCTTTACTGCCCTTCTTAAACAGTGGCACCACTTTGGCACCATGTTAGCCAACCTCCAGTCTTCCGGCATCTCACCTGTGACTATCGATGATACAAATATCTCAGCAAGAGGCCCAGCAATCACTTCTCTAACTTCCCACAGAGTTCTCGGGTACACCTGATCAGGTCCTGGGGGTTTATCCACCTTTAATGCGCATTCCTTTGAAATAGGCATCTTTAAATACTTGGTTGCCTCCACTATGAGGACAAAGTGAGGACTGCAGATCAGAGCTGAAAATGTGTTGCTGGAAAAGAGCAGCAGGTCAGGCAGCATCCAAGGAACAGGAGAGTCGATGTTTCAGGCATCAGCCCTTCTTCAGGAATGAGGAAAGTGTGTCCAGCAGGCTAAGATAAAAGTTAGGGAGGAGGGACTTGGGGGAGGGGCGTTGGGAATGCGATAGGTGGAGGGAGGTCAAGGTGAGGGTGATAGGCCAGAGTGGGGTGGGGGCGGAGAGGTCAGGAAGAAGATTGCAGGTTAGGAAGGTGGTGCTGAGTTCGAGGGATTTGACTGAGACAAGGTGGGGAGAGGGGAAATGAGGAAACTGGAGAAATCTCAGTTCATCCCTTGTGGTTGGAGGGTTCCCAGGCGGAAGATGAGGCACTCTTCCTCCAACCGTCGTGTTGCTATGGTCTGGCGCTGGAGGAGTCCAAGGACCTGCATGTCCTTGGTGGAGTGGCAGGGGGAGTTGAAGTGTTGAGCTACGGGGTGGTTGGGTTGGTTGGTCCGGGTGTCCCAGAGGTGTTCTCTGAAACGTTCCGCAAGTAGGCGGCCTGTCTCCCCAATATAGAGGAGACCGCATTGGGTGCAGTGGATGCAATAGATGATGTGTGTGGAGGTGCAGGTGAATTTGTGGCGGATATGGAAGTGTCCCTTGGGGCCTTGGAAGGAGGTAAGGGGGGAGGGGGGAGGTTTCCAGTTTCATCATTTTTCCTCCCCCCACCTTGTCTCAGTCAAATCCCTCGAACTCAGCACCGCCTTCCTAACCTGCAATCTTTTTCCTGACCTCTCCGCCCCCACCCCACTCTGGCCTATCACCCTCACCTTGACCTCCCTCCACCTATCGCATTCCCAACGCCCCTCCCCCAAGTCCCTCCTCCCTAACTTTTATCTTAGCCTGCTGGACACACTTTCCTCATTCCTGAAGAAGGGCTGATGCCCGAAACATCGACTCTCCTGTTCCTTGGATGCTGCCTGACCTGCTGCGCTTTTCCAGCAACACATTTTCAGCTCCACTATGAGGACCTCCACCAAAGATATAACTTTCTCCTGTACTGACCAAAGGATCATGAGGTAGTGCAGAAAGAAGCTATTCAGCCTGTTAGGGATGCCCATGACTGAGCAACACAAAATGGCTAATGGCTGCCTATGGCTAATGCTGCAGAACATGGCTGACAGTAGTTGGAGAGCTTGGAAAAATATTTGATTAATGCAGTCTTCAGAGGAAGAACAATTAGTACCTCTGTAGAACCAAGGTAACAGAACTGACATAGAATATGCAGCTGCAGTTTTTTATGCATGAGACATAGATAAGAACATCTCATACTATGTTTAATTAATGTGGCATGGTAGCTCAGCAGTTAGCTCTATTTCCTCACAGCACCAGGGGCCTGGCTTCAATTCCAGCCTCAGGCACCTGCCTGTTTGGAATTCGCACATTTTCCCCTGTTTGCATGAGTTTCCTCCCACACTTCAAATATGTGAAGGTTAAGTGGATTTCCATAGTGTGCAGGGATATGCAGATTAGGTGGATTAGCCATGGGAAATGCAAGGTTATAGGTATAGGGTAGGGGGGTTAAGTCTGTTTGGAGAGTTGGTGTGGATTTTGTTGGGCCAAATGGCCTGGTTTGGCACTATAGGCATTTTATGAATTAGCGAATCACTCTTGAATTACTTAATCAATCTGTTGCAATACTAATGGTAGGTTTAATTAAGATCCTTCAAATAATTATAACCAGAGGGTGCTGTGACATTGCTTGTTTACATTCTGGGAATGGACTTCATGAGCATCTATGTCCAGCGCAAACTGGCCTTAGGAACCAAGGTAAATCAAGACAAGAGCAAGGCCATGTTCTTTGGGAACTGGGTCAACTGATCCTTTGGATAACCTGAAGGTGCTGGGAGTATGGTTCAGAGGGGCCTGGGCATACACAAAATCCTAGGAGGTGCACATCACCAAGGTGAAGCAGAAACTGATCCTTTGGGAGTGCTTGCTCCCTCTGCATTGTGGGTAAAAAGCTGGTCAGCAGGTGTTGTACATAGTACAGCCCTGGTCCATCCCCCAAAACTGTGCTGTTTCAGTCATCTGGGCCATCTTCCATTTCACCTGGAAGTCTAAGATAGACCAGGTCAACAGAGACTTCCACGTCCAAAACTCTGGATAAAGAAGGGAAGAACATACCCAATATTGTCCTCATCCTGATGGTCACCATTGAGTGTGGCTCATCAAGCTGTGTGTCGACTCTTGGTACACAAACACCAAATGTCATTATATATTGAGTTGATAGCTGTTCCTGGCATTGCAAAGGATGGGACTGGCCTTGTTGCTTTGGAACACTCCAAGTATTTATAGTCATAGAATCGGTGCTGGGCCCTCTCCTTTTCGTCATTTATATAAATGATTTGGATGTGAGCATAAAAGGAATAGTTAACACCAATTTTGGAGGTCTTTAGATTACTTACAGTGTGGAAACAGGCCCTTCGGCCCAACAAATCCACACCGACCCGCCACCCACTCCCATACATTTACCCCTTCACCTAACACTACGGACAATTTAGCATGGCCAATTCACCTGACCTGCACATTTTTGGATTGTGGGAGGAAACCCATGCAGACAGGGGGAGAATGTGCAAACTCCACACAGTCAGTCACCTGAGGCGGGAATTGAACCCAGGTCTCTGGTGCTGTGAGGCAGCAGTGCTTACCATTGTGCCACTGCACCGTCCACCAGGTGTAGTGGACAGTGAAGAGGGTTACCTCAGATTACAACAGGATCTGGACCAGATGGGCCAATGAGTTGAGAAGTGGCAGATGGAGTTTAATTCAGATAAATGTGAGGTGCTGCATTTTGGGAAAGCAAATCTTAGCAGGACATTTCCACTTAATGGTAAGGTCCTAGGGAGTGTTGCTGAACAAAGATACCTTGAGTGCAGGTTCATAGCTCCTTGAAAGTGGAGTCGCAGATAGATACGATAGTGAAGAAGGCGTTGCGTATACTTTCTTTTATTGGTCAGAGCACTGAGTACAGAAGTTAGGAGGTCATGTTGCATCTGTATAGGACATTGGTTAGGCCACTGTTGGAATATTGCGTGCAATTCTGGTCTCCTTCCTATCGGAAGGATGTTGTGAAAGTTGAAAGGGTTCAGAAATATTTACAAGGATGGTGCCAGGGTTGGAGGATTTGAGCTATGGGGAGACGTTGAATAGGCTGGTGCTGTTTTCCCTGGAGTGTCGGAGGCTGAGGGGTGACCTTATAGAGGTTTATAAAATCATGAGGGGCATGGATAGGGTAAATAGACAAGGTCTAGATTTAGGGTGAGAGGGGAAAGATATAAAAGGGACCTAAGGGACAACGTTTTCACGCAGAGGGTAGAACGTGTGTGGAATAAGCTGCCTGGTTAAGTGGTGGAGGCTAGTACAATTGCAACACTTAAAAGGCATCTGTATATGAATAGGAAGGGTTTGGAGGGACATGGGCTGGGTATTGACAGGTGGGACTAGATTGGGTTGGGATATCTGATCAGCATGAACGAGATGGATCGAAGGGTCTGTTTCTGTGCTGTACATCTCTATGACTGTGTGTAGGGGGTGTCAGTGAGTACCTATCTAATTTTGATGAATTCTTTTCTCCCTGCACAGGTGTGGTATCCAAATCACATCAGGATCTCTGTGACTCTGGAGGGAAAGGATTTAATACTGGACCTTGAGCAGAATAGGTGTGTGAGTATTTCATTGCAGAATGGAGAATTCTGGGTTTCTGTTAAACTCTCCCTGTCCAATCTGTGCATGGAGTCAGACCACACTGTTTCAGTTCAATCAAGGGTTTCTCAGTCTCCAATGGACAACCAGTCACAAAACAAATCCTCCAACCCTGTAAAGATTTACAAGGATGTTGCCAGGGTTGGAGGACTTGAGCAATAGGGAGAGGCTGAACAGGCTGGAGCTGTTTTCCCTGGAGTGTCGGAGGCTGAGGGGTGACCTTTTATAGGTTTATAAAATCATGAGGGGCATGGCTAAGGTAAATAGATAAGGTATTTTCACTGGGGTGGGGGAGTCCAGAACTAGAGGACATAGGCTTAGGGTGAGAGGGGAAAGATATAAAAGAGACCTAAGGGGCAACGTTTTCACGCAGAGGGTGGTACATGTATGGAATGAGCTGCCAGAGGATGTGATGGAGGCTGGTACAATAGCAACATTTAAGAGGCATTTGGATGGGTATATGAATAGGAAGGGTTTAGAGGGATATGGGCCGGGCGCTGGCAGGTGGGACTAGATTGGGTTGGGATATCTGGTCGGCATGGACCAGAGGGTCTGTTTCCATGCTGTACATCTCTATAACTCTATGACATCCCTCCTCTATAAATCCAGGGACTTGGGCCTGTTCTTTCTCTTGTAGCCTCTCCTGGGATATTTTCCCACCTGGACCAGTTCCTCTGATGCAGCCTCAGATATAGGGGTGAGTATTGGACCATAGCCAGCCTCTTGCACCCAGAGTATCTAGGAAGAAATTCATCTTCTTCTTCAGGTGCTAAAGGCATCAAGGCTGTGATATCCAACGTGTCCACCTCAGAATCCAAGGATTCTTTGACGTTGGACAGAGGGGGAGGATCCATGATTCCAGCAGCCTTCCTGTCTGTTCTGAGGGGCTTCTGCTCTGTTTGCGAGTTTGCAGCTTTCATGTGGGTCCGTGTGCTTGTGCACAGCTACCTCTTCTACCCGAATCTTGCACATCACAGGGACCTGAACTTGTGTCAACCACACCTCTTACTTATGCTACTTCTGTGGTTTTGGCACCAAACTTTATCATCTGAAGTAAAGGAGGAGTTTTGTGTCTGGCATTGGCATTACTGATGCTGGTTCACCACTGTCTCCCAGGAAATCCGGGAAGATCTGTCTTAGCCTGGTACAGAGTCTTCTTCCTATTAACAACTCTGCTGGAACTATCCCAGTAGCTGTCTGAGGAGTGGTTAGATAATCAAACAGGAACCAGATCAGTTTACCATTGAGTGAAGCTGTAGGTGGTATCTTTAAACCTGCCTTCAGACTTTGGTCTGCTCTTCCCACCAGACCAATGCACGATGGATGGTATGGTATTGTTGTTAGGAGAAAGTGAGCATTGCAGGTGCCGGAGATTGGAATTGAAGACTGTGTTGCTGGAAAAGCACAGCAGGTCAGGCAGCGTCAGAGGAGCAGGGGGAATCACCTTTTCAGGCATAAGCTCTTCATCAGGGATGGTGAAGTTAACTCTTCTGCTCTCCGAATGCTGCCTGATAGTTTGTGCTGTTCTTATATGCTGAATGCCATTCGACTTTAGGAAATACTCAAATTCCCAGCTGGTAAATGATGGCCCGTTGTCTGTGATCAACACTTCTGGGAGCCCGTGTATTCCAAAAGATACTCAATAAAGTTTTCTATCAATGTCCCTGTGTTTGACGAATGAACTCCATTTATACCTAACCACTTTGAGTGCGTGTCCACAATAACTAAGAACATTGAGCCCATGAAAGGGCCAGCATAGTAACTGGGTGTAGGGTTTGTCTGGCCATTCCCACAAATGTGGGCGAGCTGCTGGTGGTAATCTTTGTTGGTGCTCTGGGCACTGTCCCACCAATTGGATATTTGCATCTAATCCTGGCCACCAGGCATAACATGTCCCCAGCATCTTCATCTCCGAAACCCCGGAAGACTCTGGTGGCATGTGACCTTTGCTCAGGGTAATCATCCTTACTCCCATAATAAAATGCCCCCACCTTTGAGAATCTGGTCTCACCGGGAACATAAAGGTTTCAGTTCTGGTTGTGATGGTTCAATTGTGCCAGGACCAGACTTTTTTGCATCCAAAGTCTGATTGTCAGCAGTGACCAGTGTGTATCTAAAAAGTTAAAATCCAGAATGGAGTTTTCCAGGGGAGGTACCACTGGTGGTGGACCTGTCAGCAGGAGGCTGCTCAAGGCAACCACATTTGCTACTGGGCCTCCCAGACGGTGTTCCAACTTATAATTGTATGCACATAGAATGAGAGCCCTGAAACTATGAGTGCATGACCTTGTCTTTTTTGAGTAGTCCTAGCAGGGGCTTGTGTTATATTGCCATTACAAATGTACATCTGTAAAGGTATTGGTGGAACTTACTCCAAAGATGGCTGCCAAACCTTCCTTCTCTATCTGGATGTATTGTTGCTTGGCATCAGCCAAAGTCCAAGAAGCGTTTGCTTTCAGGCGTTCCTCTCCACTGGGCCATGGGTGAGCCAACACTACCCCAATATTGTCTGGGGAGGCATCACATGTTGGCACTACAACGTCTTGAGATCATGGTGTGCCAACATCTTAGACAACAATAACCACTTCTTCATTTCCCTAAAGCCTACATCTTGGCTCTGAGACCATTTCCAAGGCTGACCCTTTTTCAATTTCAGATGTAGGGATGCCAGGGTGTGCATGAATTTTCGGTAATTATCCATCAATCTCAGGAAAAGCCTAAGCTCTGGTACAGATGTGGAAGGAGGGACACCTTTGATTGCCCTCCCTTTACCTTCCAACAACCCAGTCTTGTTTATTCTGTTGCCCAGGTAGGTCACTTGGGGTGCCTGGAACACACATGGTTCCTTTTTCAGGACATCTGTCTACTTTGGAGAAACGTCTAAGCACTCTGTCCAAGTTCTCAAAGTGCTCTTTATTGGTCGTCCCATCCATTAACACGTCATCCAGATAAGTGGCAACCTTGTAAAAAAATTCTCCATCGTCCTCGGAAAAACTGCACAGGGACTGACGATACCCCAAATGGCAATCTTGTATTTTGGGCACAGACTCTAATGGGGATGGATTGGAGCTTACTTCTGGGAATCCTCATCTAACTGCAATTGCATGTCCACATGGCTGATGTGTAGCTCATGACGGACAGCCCCTGCCCCCACAGCCCCACGCCATCTTTGCTTCTAAATCCCCAATGCAAAGGAATAGGTATTTATCCAGCTTCAAGCAGTGGCCTACTATTTGTTTAAAATCCCCACAAAGTGAGCAGTCAGACTTCACAATCAGTACGATTGATGGTGCCCAATCCACAAACTGTTCTGCTTTAATGGTTCCTTCACTTTCTAGCCTCCTGATCTCAGCCTCGACATAAGGCAAATGGCACTGGGTGGGCCTTGTAGAATCGTGCAATTACTTCTTGATTGACACACAAGGTGGCCTGGTCTCTCTGATAGGCCCTTGACCTTCCTGAAAACCCTTTGGGTATTTAATTAAGACTTCACTCAGGCAGCCATTTTCAACTGAAAAATGTTGAGCCCATCACGGTGATTGCTTCTCAACCAATTTTGTCTCATCAGAATTGGGTCCAAGCCTTTTACAACAAAATTTGATTCCATAGTGTGGAAATAGGCCTTCGGCCCAACAAGTCCATACTGACTCTCCAAAGAGTAACCCACCCAGACCCATTCCCATTCCCCTCTGACTAATGCATCTTACACTATGGGCAATTTAGAATGGCCAATTTACCTAGCCTGTGGGTGGAAACCTATGCAGACACAGGGAGAATGTGCAAACCCAACACAGACAGTCGCTCAAGGCTGGCAATCAAACCTGGGTCCCTGGCGTTGTGAGGCAGCAGTGCTAACCACTGAGCCACCGTGCCACCCTAACTTCTCATGTGAGACCAACCGAAGTTGTACCCATCATCTGTAAAGGTTCCCCTATGTACATTCACAGTCTAACCAAGGTTTTACATCAACTTAAGTGTTGGAGTCCAGAGTGAATTTTGTTAAAGGCTGTTGTAATGGCTGCACTGGTATCGACACTTACTAGAACTAGGTGACCATTTAACCAGATGTTTATTTTGATTGGTTCTGATTTGGATATTGTTAAGCAATTTAAGTGTTCCAATCCACTTGTTGGTGGACTTTGCAGGGTGTGCACTCTCCTGAATACTCAATTTAGGTCTAGTCCATACACTGGCAGAACTACAATGGCTTCAGCCTGGATCTTAAAGAAAATGTTAACTGTTTGGCTGGGGGTGGTGGGGGTGGTGGGGGTGGTGGGGGGGGTGGTGGGGGTGGTGGGGGGGGTGGTGGGGGGGGTGGGGGGGGTGGGGTGGGGGGGGGGGTGGGGGGGGTGGGTGGGGGGGGGGGGGGGGGGTGGGGGGGGGTGGGGGGGGGGGGGGGGGGGTGGGTGGGGGGGGGGGGGGGGGGGTGGTGGGTGGGGGGGGGGGTGGGGGGGGGGGGGGGGGGGGGGGGGGGGGGGTGGGTGGGGGGGGGGGGGGGGGGGGGTGGGTGGGGGGGGGGGGGGTGGGGGGGGGGGGGGTGGGTGGGGGGGGGGGGGGGGGGGTGGGTGGGTGGGTGGGGGGGGGGGGGGGGGGGGGTGGGTGGGTGGGGGGGGGGGGGGGGTGGGGGTGGGTGGGTGGGGGGGGGGGGGGGGGTGGGTGGGTGGGGGGGGGGGGGGGGGGGGGGGGGGGTGGGTGGGGGGGGGGGGGGGTGGGGGTGGGGGTGGGGGTGGTGGGCTATCCTGTGGGCTAGTGGCTATCCTGACACACCTTCCAGCCACCTCAAGGACAGCCTGGGACGACAGCGTGTAGGGTAGCCCACAAGCCTTCTGGATCTCAGCCTGCCCCGACGCACCTTCTTGCTCTCAGCTGTTCTGAGACACCTTTCGACCACCTCTAGGATAACCAGTCCTGATTACCCTTTCTCGGGATGACAGTGCTCAGATCGGCCTACCCACCTTCTTGCTCTTGGGCCAACTGTCGTCAGGGTGGTCTACCCACCCTCTGGCTTTCGGGACTGCCTACCAACCTTCAGGTTCACAGGATGGCCTACCCACCCTCCGGCTCTCGGGTGACAGCTTTCAGGACGATCATGAGCCTCCCAGCTCACAGCAAAGCCTGCCAGACCCAGGGACACACAAGATAGTGCAGGTGATAGACCCAACAAACACCACAATACACAGTTAATCACCAAAACACAGAGTCCTTTCTGGTGCATAGAGTCCAAATATAGAGTCTTCTAAATATAGAGTCCATTCTCAGGAACGGAGTTTACTCCAGTTTTTGAGGTGCATTGTCCAACATGGAGTCCACTTCAAACTGCAGAGTCCACTCCTGAGGCAGCAAATACACACCCCACAGGTGTTCAGTCGCCATGGAGTCCTGGCCCAGCCTTGGAAAACCAGGCCCACTCAACAGGAACAGTACATAGTACAGGTGCAGTTAACTCACAGGGGTTTGGTCTACTCCTGAAGGAAAGGTCTCCTCCAAACTCCAGGATACAGCAACTGCTCACCTCCCAGCACACACACAGGTGTTCAATCTTCAGAGGCCTAGTCCAGGGCTAGGCCTCCCCACAGGAACAGCTCCTCTGGTAAAATGTATGTCTTCCACAGGGCTCAGTCAAACACCAATAAAAAGTGAAGACACATACAAAAACAAAGAAATCTAGAGTCTAAGGGCTAAGCCCTACCATAAAATGAACTTGTCCTTTTCTCAAAAAGAGTAACACACAGCCAGTGAAACAACAATCCCCTAATGAGAACTGAGTTACACCTGAAACACATTATGTGCATCAGGAGTTTAACAATCAGTCCTCACTAAAAGGAATACCAGTTAACAAGGTGGCTAAATAATTCAGGAATCAGGTTTTCCCTATCCAGAAAAGAAGGGAAGCAGAAACCAACAGTAACATATTGACTGTAGCACTAGCCAGCACAGAGTCAGTCCCCTAAACTGAGGAGACTCTGAATCTCCTGTTTATTTTTTTTTCCTTATTCTTTTTTTTCATTCTTTTTTTCCTTTTTTTATTTATTTAACCCCCACACTAACACCTAAGTGCGGTAGTACTTATTTTTTCCCCAGCACCCATGGTGTGTGTGTGCAGGTGTGAGACACAGTGAATCTCCTGTTTGTTTTTTTTACAAACACACATCCAGAGGTCACAAAAGATAACCTTCACAATTGGTTAGATACAAAAAAAACAAAAAAATCTCAGAACAGCAGAGTCACTGTTGGCAATTTTACTAGACCAGACACATCTGACAATTTGCATCAGCTTTGGCCATTGGAACGTGGGCTGGTTGGTTGGTTGGTTACCTGGACTATCATGAGTTTGCCCCTCCTGTCTTTTATCTGCTCAACCCGCTTCCCCCCCCACAAACAATAGTTAACCATAATGGCTGTGAAAAAAAACTTGACATGGAAGAGAACAATCCTGTTTATTTTTTTTAAAGGGCAATGCTTCCCCTGGTTTTTTTTTAATATATACTGCCTTTATCTCCTGTTTACCCTCCTGCTTCTTTTTCTTTCTTTTCCCCACACTACCGCCTAAGTGCGGTAGTGCTTATTTTTTCCCCAGCACCCATGGTGTGTGTGTGTGTGTGCAGGTGTGAGACACAGTGAATCTCCTGTTTTTTTTTTTTTTCTTTTTTTTTTTCCGGGCTCTGGCACTCCCGTTTATTTTTTTTTGTCTGGTACTCTCGTTTATTTATTTATTTATTTATTTTTTGCTTATTTTTATCCCCTGCACCCATAGTGCGTGTGTGCAGGTGTGAGACACAGTGAAAGACACAAAGTGCACAAATCTTTATTCAATTTCCACCAAATCTCCTGTTTATATCTGTCAGCCAGGACTCCCTGATTGGACCAGCTTAACAGCCTCAACTTAGTCTCTGTGGCCAACCTGGTTGACCTCATGAACGTCTTGGCAGTTCCTTCTGAAGATAAAAATATGGTCAGCCGGTCATTTGAGCTGGGCCGAGCTTGCCTGAGGACTCTGGTTGGGAAGTGAGGAGTTGGAAGCTGATTGTCATTCAGCACCTGTGATGGTTCCTCTAGTCCAATAGCTTGATGTAAACGGACAGAGCTGAGCAGGTCCTGGGAGTGATTGAAGGATCCATTATTGTACTTTGACAGCACTGCGGTTGGGTCTCTTGTTAATCTGCTTCTGGTAAAGCACTGAGATCCAAAATGATGTACAAATTCAGTCTAGTCCCTTCCTTACATTGCTGTACTGGCTCTTTTGATAACTCACTGACAGTGTCAGACAGTGTGTATCCTCGATGGACAGAGGAGTGTGTAGTGCCTCTGCCATTCACTCTATCTGTTTTTTCCTAGACTGCTCTTTCCTGCACGATTCCAGGTATCGCACTATGATTCCAATGGGACTCTGGTAACAGAGACAGACACTGAAATGGTGAGTTATCTCTTCATGCAGAGACTGAATTCAGGGATTTTCAGAGGCACCTTCCAAAACAGTACTGCTGACATGGCTTGCTTCTTCCATAACTATGGCATCCCCCTCTCCACCACAGTGGTTGACAGGTCCCTCAACCATATCTGATCTACCCGTGCTTCAGCCCTTGCCCCTTCTCCTCACTCATAACAGCATGATTAAGTCCCTCACGTCCTCACATTTCACTGCACCAGCCTCCATATTCTCCGCCATTTCAGACAACTCCAGAGCTACCACCAAACACATCTTCCCCTTACTCCTACAGTCTGTGTTTTTCAGGGATCGTTTCCTCTGAGACACTCTAGTCCATTCATTGACCACCAACACCATCCCCACTTCCCATGTAACCACAGAAGGTGTAACAGCTGCCCCTTCACTTCCTCCCTGCTCACCATCCCTGGGCCGAAACAGTCATTCCAGGTGAAGCAGCATTCCACCCGTACCTCCTCCAACCTTGTCTATTGTATTCACTACAGCCAATGTGTCCTATTCTACATTGGAGAAATCAAATGCAGACTGGGTGACCATTTGTACAACTTGTCTGGTCTGTGTACAAGTAGGACCCTGATCTTCCCGTAGCCAGTAGTTTTAACACAGTGTCCTGCTCGTTTGCCCACTTGTCTGTCCTCAGCATGCTGCAGTGCTCCAATGCAAACTGAATGAGCGACATCTCTTCTTCAGACTATGTTACATCCTCTGGATTTCATTATGTGTTTAACACCTTCAAGTTGTGATTCAACTCCTATTTCTTCCCTTTCCATTAGCTTTACTTGTTTCAGTCTCTGTCACCATGTTCATCCTCCCTTCTCACACCCCAGTGAGACTGTCTATTCTTGCAATTCTGGCAGTTCGACACACCATTGTTCTTCCATGCTCACATCCCAATCACTTCATCTGTACTTTCAACATCTTTTCTTCCCCAGCACTCTCCACCCCACCACCCTCCCATCCATACCCTCAACTAGAGCATACTTCACTTCAGCTCTGAATAAAAGCCATCTACACTCAAAATGTTATTTTGCTCTCTCTCCATGGATGCTTCCTGACCTGTTGTGATCTCCAGCATTTGTTGTTTTCAGTACAGATTCCAGCATCTGCAGTAATTTGCATCACAAGCTCCTCTCCATGGGATACTGTCTCACAGCCAATGAGATTCCAAATCCACACTCTGTGGTCAGAGTCTTTGCTTCAGCTGCTGGTATGGTCCATTTAATACACAGCTGAATTGTGGGCAGTGCAACCTCTTGTGATAATGTCAGTCTCAGGAGATATAATGCTGAGATGTTTTATATTTCTTTTTATTTATTCATTTGTGGGAAGTGGGTGTCATTGGCTGGGCCCAGCATTTAATGTCCATCCCTATTTGCCCTTGAGAAGGTGGGGGTGAGCTGCCTTCTTGAAGATCTGCAGTCCATGTGCTGTGGGTTGACCCACAATGCCCTGAGGGAGGGAATTCCATAATTCTGACTCAGTGACAGTAAAGGAACAGCGATATATTTACAAATCAGAATGGTGAGTGGCTTGGTGGAGATCTATACTTCCAGGTGGAAATGGTTGTGGGTTTGGAAGGTGTTGCCTGAGGATCCTTGGTGAATTTCTGCAGTGCTTCCTGTGGATAATACACACTGTGGCTACTGAGCATCGGTGGTGGAGGGAGTGGATGTTTGGGATGTGCTGCCAATCAAGCGGGGACTGCTTTGTCCTGGTTGGTGTGAAGCTTCTTGTGTGCAGTTGGAGCTAAAACTATCCAGGGCAAGTGGGGAGTATTCCATCACATTCCTGACTTGTGCCTTGTCGATGGTAGACAGGCTTTGGGAAGTCAGGAGGCCATGGAGTCCTATAGCACAGTGAGAGGCCCTTTGACCCAAACTGCTCCACGCTGATCAAAATGTCCATCCACGCTAACCCAATTTCCCTGCACTTGGCCCATACCCTTCTAACCCTTTCCTATCCATGTATTTGTCCAAATGCCTTTTAAATGTTGTTAATGTACCCGCCTCAACCACTTCCACTGGCAGCTTATTCCATGTGTGTACCACCCTCTGTGTAAAAATGTTTCCCCCCAGGTTCCCTTTTATTCTTTCCCCTCTCACCTTAACCTGATGCCCTCTAGCCCTCAATTCCCCAACCCTGGGAAAGAGGCTGAGTGCATTCACCTTATCCATGGCTTTCATGATCTAATACACTTCTGGAAGGTCCCCCCTCAGTCTCCTACATTCTGTAGAAAAAGTCCTAGTTTGTCCAAGCTCTCCCTATACCTCAGACCATTGAGTCCTGACAACATCCTTGTACATTTCTTCTGCAATGTTTCCAGTTTTATCACATTCAAGGTGATGAAAACTGAACACAATACTCCAAGTGCTGCCTCACCAACATCCCGTTCAACTGCAACATAACTCCCCAACTTCTATACTCAATGCTCTGACTGATGAAGGCCAGTGTACCAAAAGCCTTCTTTACTGCTCTGTCTCCCTGGGACACCACTCTCAGAGAACCGTGCAGCTGAACTCCAAGATCCCTCTGTTCCACTATACTCCTTAAGGCCCAACCATTCACCATGAAACTCCAACCTTGATTTGAATTTCCAAAATGTAAGACCTTACGCTTATCTAGATTAAACTCCATTAGCCATTTCTCGGCCCACTTCCCCGGCTGATCAAGGTCCTGCTGCAATTTCTGATAACCTTCCTCCCTGTCCACGATGCCACCTATTTTAGTATCATCCGCAAACTTATTAATCATGCTTTGTACATTCTCATCCAAATCATTGATATAGATAACAAACATTAATGGGCCCAGCACCAAGCCCTGAAGCACTCCCCTAGTCACAGACCTCCAGTCCAACAAGCATCCTTCCATTATTACCCTCTGCTTCCTACCATCAAGCCAATTGTGTGTCCAATTTACCAGCTCTCCCTGGATGGAGAAAGTGAGGACTGCAGATGCTGGAGATCAGAGCTGAAAATGTGTTGCTGGAAAAGCGCAGCAGGTCAGGCAGCATCCATTGAACAGGAGAATCGACGTTTCGGGCATCAGCCCTTCTTCAGGAATGAGGAAGGTGTGTCCAGCAGGCTAAGATAAAAGGTAGGGAGGAGGGACTTGGGGGAAGGGGTGTTTGAAATGCGATAGGTGGAAGGAGGTCAAGGTGAGGGCGATAGACCAGAGTGGGGGTGGGGGCGGAGAGGTCAGGAAGAAGATTGCAGGTTAGGAAGGTGGTGCTGAGTTTGAGGGATTTGACTGAGACAAGGTGGGGGGTAGGGAAATGAGGAAACTGGAGAAATCTGAGTTCATCCCTTGTGGTTGGAGGGTTCCCAGGCGGAAGATGAGGCGTTCTTCCTCCAACCGTCGTGTTGCTATGGTCTGGTGATGGAGGAGTCCAAGGACCTACATGTCCTTGGTGGAGTGGGAGGGGGAGTTGAAGTGTTGGGCTACGGGGTGGTTGGGTTGGTTGGTCCGGGTGTCCCAGAGGTGTTCTCTGAAGCGTTCCACAAGTAGGCGGCCTGTCTCCCCAATATAGAGGAGGCCACATCGGGTGCAGCGGATGCAATAGATGATGTGTGTGGAGGTGCAGGTGAGTTTGTGGCGGATATGGAAGGATCCCTTGGGGCCTTGGAGGGTTCCCAGGCGCAAATGTGGGCGCAAGTTTTGCATTTCTTGCGGTTGCAGGGGAAGGTGCCAGGAGTGGAGGTTGGGTTGGTGGGGGGTGTGGACCTGATGAGGGAGTCACAGAGGGAGTGGTCTTTTTGGAACGCTGATAGGGGAGGGAAGGGAAATTTATCCCTGGTGGTGGGATCCGTTTGGAGGTGGCGGAAATGACGGCGGACGATGCGCTGTACATGGAGGTTGGTAAGGTGGTAGGTGAGGACCAGTGGGGTTTTGTCCTGGTGGTGGTTGGAGGTGCGGGGCTCAAGGGTGGAGGAGCAGGAAGTGGAAGAGATGTGGTGGAGAGCATCGTCGACCACGTCTGAGGGGAAATTGCAGTCCTTGAAGAAGGAGGCCATCTGGGTTGTACAGTTTTGGAACTGGTCCTCCTGGGAGCAGATGCGGCGGAGGCGAAGTAATTGGGAATATGGGATGGCATTTTTACAGGGGGCAGGGTGGGAGGAGGTGTAGTCTAGGTAGCTGTGGGAGTTGGTCAGTCTATAGTAAACCGCATCTGCTTCCAGGAGGTCGACGATGCCCTCCACCGCATCTCTTCCACTTCCCGCTCCTCCGCCCTTGAGCCCCGCACCTCCAGCTGCCACCAGGATAGAACCCCACTGGTCCTCACCTACCACCCCACTAACCTCCATGTACAGCCGTCATTTCCGCCACCTCCAAACGGACCCCACCACCAGGGATAAATTTCCCTTCCCTCCCCTATCAGCGTTCCGAAAAGACCACTCCCTCTGTGACTCCCTTGTCAGGTCCACACCCCCCACCAACCCAACCTCCAGTCCTGGCACCTTCCCCCTGCAACTGCAAGAAATGCAAAACTTGCGCCCACATCTCCCCCCTTACTTCCCTCCAAGGCCCCAAGGGATACTTCCATATCCACCACAAATTCACCTGCACCTCCACACACATCATCTATTGCATTTGCTGCACCCGATGTGGCCTCCTCTATATTAGGGAGACAGGCTGCCTACTTGCGGAACGTTTCAGAGAACACCTCTGGGACACCCGGACCAACCAACCCAACCACCCCGTAGCTCAACACTTCAACTCCCCCTCCCACTCCACCAAGGACATGTAGGTCCTTGGACTCCTCCATCGCCAGACCATAGCAACACAACGGTTGGAAGAAAAACGCCTCATCTTCCGCCTGGGAACCCTCCAACCACAAGGGATGAACTCAGATTTCTCCAGTTTCCTCATTTCCCCTCTCCCCACCTTGTCTCAGTCCCATCCCTCGAACTCAGCACCGCCTTCCTAACCTGCAATCTTCTTCCTGACTTCTCTGCCCCACCCCACTCCAGCCTATCACCCTCACCTTGACCTCCTTCCACCTATCGCATTTCCAACGCCCCTTCCCCAAGTCCCTCCTCACTACCTTTTATCTTAGCCTGCTGGACACACTTTCCTCATTCCTGAAGAAGGGCTTATGCCCAAAACGTCGATTCTCCTGTTCCTTGGATGCTGCCTGACCTGCTGCGCTTTTCCAGCAACACATTTTCAGCTCTCCCTGGATTCCTTGCAAACCTTATCAAAGGCCGCAGTGATATCCATATAGACTACATTTACCGCCCTGCCTTCATCACCTTCCCGGTCACTTCATCACAGAATCTCCCATGCACATAGCCATGCTGACTTTTCCTAAGTCATGCTGAGCACGGTGGCTTAGTGGTTAGCACTGCTGCCTCACAGCACCAAGGACCCAGTTCGATTCCAGCCTCAGGTGACTGTCTGTGTGAAGCTTGCACATTCTCCCTGTGTCTATCTGGGTTTCCTCCGTGTGTTCCGGTTTCCTCCCACAGTCCAAAGATGTGCAAGCCAGGTGAATTGGCCATGCTAAATTGCCCATCGTGTTCGGGGATGTGTAGGTTAGGTGCATTCATCAGGGGTAAATGTAGAGTAATAGGGCAGGGGAATGGTTCAGGGCGGTTACTTTTTGGAGGGTTGGTGTGGACTTGTTGGGCCAAATGGCCTGAATCCAATCTGTAGGGATTCTATGATTCAATACGCAATCTTTCTAAATGCATGTGTATCTTATCTCAGATTCTTCTGAAGTAACTTCTCTACCACAGATGTTAAGCTTACTGCTCTATCATTCCCAGGGCTTCCTTTGCAGCCCTTCTTGAGTAAGGGCCCAACATTCACTACCCTCCAGTCTTCCGGGACCTCACCCGTGGCTAACGATGATGCAAATATATCAGCCAGGGCCCTCGCAATTTCTTCTCCAGCCTCTGACAGTGTTCTTGGACATATCTATTCAGGACCAGAAGAGTTATCCACCTTTACACAGTCTAATACATCCAACACCTCCTCTACTGTGATGTGGACTGGCCCCAAAATATGACCACGAACATCCCCAAGTTCCTAGGTCCTCATGTCTTTCTCCACGGTAAACACAGAGGAGGGATATTCATTGAGGACTTCGCCCATCTCCTACAGTTCTACATGTACATGTCCCCTTTGATAGGGGTTCTATTCTCTTTCTAGGTATTCTTTTTCCTTTAATATACTTAAAGAACCTCTTTGGATTCACCCTAATCTTCTCAGCCAACACTATCTCATGCTCTCTTTTCGCCCTCCTGATTCCTTCTTCAGTGAACTCCTGTATTTCCTGTGTACATCCAGAGATTCCCTTGATCCCAGCTGCCTGAGCCATACTACCTTCTATTTTCTGATCAAAGCCTCAATATCTCTTGTCATCCAGGGTTCCCTGTTCCTGCTGGCCTTGCCCTTCACCCTCACAGGAACACATCGACCTTGAACTCTAGCTATCTCACTTTTAAAGGCCTCTCTCTTGCTGGACGTCCCTTTGCCTCCAAACAATCTACTCTAACCAGCCCCTGCAAGCTCCTGTCTAACTCCATCAATGTTCACCTTCCCCCAGTTTAGAACTTGAACCCGTGGACCAGTTTTGTTCCGCTCCATAACTATTTTGTGGGCGGCAAGGTGCACAGTGGTTAGCACTACTGCCTCACAGCGCCAGAGACCTGGGTTCAATTCCCGCCTCAGGCGACTGACTGTGTGGAGTTTGCACATTTTCCCCGTGTCTGCGTCGGTTTCCTCCCACAGTCCAAAAATGTGCAGGTTATGTGAATTGGTCATGCTAAATTGCCCGTAGTGTTAGGTGAAGGGGTAAATGTAGGGCAATGGGTCTGGGTGGACTTGTTGGGCAGAAGGGCCTGTTTCCACACTGTAAGTAATCTAATCTGTTTAAAACTGGTCACTGGTTCCCCCCACTGTCACCTCAGTCATTTGTCCTGCCCTATTTCCCAAGTATAGGTCCCGTTTTTCCCCTTGCTGAGTAGGATCCTTTGAATATTGCTCGAGGGAATGATCCTGAACACACTTAACAAATTCCACCCCATCTTAGCCCTTAACACTCTGGCAGTCCCAGTGTATGTTGGGAAGCTACTCTGACAACCCTATTGCTCCTGCAAGTCTCCCCAGTCTCCCGGCATACTTGTTCCTCTAATTTGTGGGTTATTCACCATAGTATTCCTAACCTCTGACCTCCTCTTGTGGTAAGTCCATTTGAGTTTCTGGTCAATGATAACCCCCAGGATGTTGTTAGTGCTTGAGTTGTGACCATCTTCCTACAGTATCGCTGTTACTATGCGGGATATGTGAGAAAATTCCCTGGAACCCAAGTCTCTGCAAGTACCTGCTCAGGACTCAGGTAAAGAAACTGACAATTTATTTTCATGCTTTTGCACATTCTTGTGAACATGAATTTAAATAATGAATGTTTGAGCCTGTAAAGTGTTACCTCGGCAGGTGCACTCACAGTGTAACTGTACTGGGATGTGTTTGTTCAGCAGGTGAGGGTCACTCACTGTGTAACTGTCCTGGACTGTGTGTATTCAGCAGGGTGAGGGTCACTCACTGTGTAACTGTACTGGGATGTGTTTATTCAGCAGGGTGAGGGTCATTCACTGTGTAACTGTACTGGGATGTGTTTATTCAGCAGGGTGAGGGTCACTCACTGTGTAACTGTACTGGGTTGTCTTTATTCAGCAGGGTGAGGGTCACTCACTGTGTAACTGTACTGGGATGTGTTTATTCAGCAGGGTGAGGGTCATTCACTGTGTAACTGTACTGGGTTGTCTTTATTCAGCAGGGTGAGGGTCACTCACTGTGTAACTGTACTGGGATGTGTTTATTCAGCAGGGTGAGGGTCATTCACTGTGTAACTGTACTGGGATGTGTTTATTCAGCAGGATAATGGTCACTCGCTGTGTAACTGTACTGGGATGTGTTTATTCAGCAGGGTGAGGGTCACTCACTGTGTAACTGTCCTGGAATGTGTTTATTCAGCAGGGTGTGGGTCACTCACTGTGTAACTGTACTGGGATGTGTTTATTCAGCAGGGTGAGGGTCACTCACTGTTTATAGAACATAGAACATTGAACAGTACAGCACAGGACAAGCCCTTCGGTCAGACAACCTACATACCCTTCATTTTAATATCTTCTATGTGCCAATCCAAGAGTTGCTTCGATGCCCATGTTGTATCTGAGTCTACTAACACTGCTGGCAGTGCATTCCACACACCCACTGCTCTCTGTATAAAAAACTGACGTTGCTGCTGAACCTTCCTCCAAATTATGCCCCCTTGATTAGCCATTTCTGCCGTTGGAAAATAGCTATCTGCTATCTGTGCCTCTCACCATCTTGTTCACCTCTATCAAGTCACCTCTCATCCTTCTTCGCTCCAATGAGAAAAGCCCTAGTTCCTTTCTTCATAGGACCTGCCCTCCAGAATGGGCAGCATCCTGGGAAATCTCCTCTACACCCTTTCTAAAGCTTCCACATCCTTCCAGTAATGCGGTGACCAGAACTGAACACAATATAACCAGGGCTCTATAGAGCTGCAGCACAACCTCGTGGCTCTTAAACTCAATTCACCTGGTCATGAAAGCCAAAACACCATATGCCTTCTTAACAGCCCTATCAATTTAGTTGGCAACTTTTGAGGGATCTATGGACATGGACCCCAAGATCCTACTGTTCTTCCTCACAGCCACAAATCCTGCCTTTAACCCTGTATTCTGCATTCACATTCAAGCTTGCAAAGGGAATTACTTCACACTTTTTCCAGGTTGAACTCCATCTGCCACTTATCAGCCCAGCTCTGCATCCTGTCAATGTCCTGTTGCAACCGACAACAGCCCTCCACACTATGCCCCACTCCATCAACCTTTGTGTTATCAGCAAACTTACTAACCCACCCTTCCACTTTCTCATCCAGTCTTTTATAAAAATCACACAGGGTCCCAGAACCTATCCCTGCAGGGCACCACTGATGCTTTTCAGTGATCTAACTCCCCTAACTCTCTTTGTAAGAAAATTCCTGACATTCACTACCCTCTGTTTGAAGAAAATATTTTCTACTTCTACACCATGATAGGGTAGGGGTGGCACAGTGGCTCAGTGGTTAGCACTGAGGGTCCCAGGTTCGATTCCATCCTCGGGTGACTGTCTGTGTGGAGTTTGCACATTCTCTCCATGTCTGCATGGGTTTCCTCCGGGTGCTCCGGTTTCCTCCCACAATCCAAAGATGTGCAGGTCAGGTGAATTGGCCATGCTAAATTGTCCGTAGTGTTAGTTGCATTAGTCAGAGGGAAGTGAGTCTGGAAGTGGGTTACTCTACAGAGGGTTGGTGTGGACTGGTTGGGCCAAAAGGCCTGTTTCCATACTGTAGGGATCGAATCTAATAAAAAAAAGAGCTATTGATATAAACAAAAGAGGGGAAACATGGGATCAGGTAAGAGACACTCTAAAGAGAGACCGGCCCTGAACTCAAGGCAGTATTAAACTGAGGATGACATCAAGGAGTCTGAGCAAAATCGCACTTAATGAGAATCAATTGAGACCTCTCCACCGGTTGGAGTCATTCACAGCACAAGGGAAGATGTTTATCATTGGTGGGCATCAATCATCTCA
Source organism: Chiloscyllium punctatum (assembly GCF_047496795.1). Classification (NCBI taxonomy): domain Eukaryota; kingdom Metazoa; phylum Chordata; class Chondrichthyes; order Orectolobiformes; family Hemiscylliidae; genus Chiloscyllium; species Chiloscyllium punctatum. Next base: position 170,278,723 of record NC_092739.1, read on the forward strand.
ACCGTGTGAGATCTCTGGAGGTGATCCTCAGGGTAGCTGCCTCAGCCCAGACATCCTCAGGTTGTCAGCAGGGAATCCCTGCAGTATGGAAGCAGGTCATTCAGCCCATTGGGTGATCTTCAGTGAATATCCCCATTCAAGGTTCAGAACAATTTGACCCCCTTCAGCTCCTGAAGCAATCTATGTTCATGTGCAACAAGACATGGACAGCATTCAATGTCATGCTGTTAAAGTCTGGGTAACATTCATGTAACAGCACTGTACTTTTCCACAGTAAAAGGAGTTCATTCTGCATCTCAGTCTGGTTTCACAGATTGGCAGATGGACTGCACCACCTTATTTCTCTTGGCTTCGTTACTCATAGTACACATGTGTTACTTTAACATGGTTTTCTAGCAGTAGGAATGAAGCCAATTTTTTTAGCCATTCTCCAAGGTGTCTTCTATCACCAAAAAGGCAGCCCCATGGTCTCCATGGAGGTCAGAAGCTAGTGGTGAATGGCTAACTGTTTCAGAATGAAGGTATTATATCTGCTGACAATTTAAATTCAGTGCAGGGTCACAGAGTGACTGCACATTAAAGTGTTCAGGGTTCATTCAGAGCCCATACTTCTGTGTCAATAGACGTGGGACTCTGCACAGGCATGTAAACTGTCCTGGGATGTGTATATTCAGCAGGGTGAGGGTCACTCACTGTGTAACTGTACTGGGATGTGTGTATTCAGCAGGGTGAGGGTCACTCACTGTGTAACTGTACTGGGATGTGTTTATTCAGCAGGATAATGGTCACTCACTGTGTAACTGTCCTGGGATGTGTGTATTCAGCAGGGTGAGGGTCACCCACTGTGTAACTGTACTGGGGTGTGTTTATTCAGCAGGGTAAGGGTCACTCACTGTGTAACTGTCCTGGGATGTGTTTCTTCAGCAGGGTGAGGGTCACCCACTGTCTCACTGTTCTGAGATTTGTTTATTCAGCAGGGTGAGGGTCACTCACTGTGTAACTGTACTGGGATGTGTTTTTTCAGCAGGGTGAGGGTCACTCACTGTGTAACTGTACTGGGATGTGTTTATTCAGCAGGGTAAGGGTCACCCACTGTCTCTCTGTTCTGAGATTTGTTTATTCAGCAGGGTGAGGGTCACTCACTGTGTCACTATACTGGGATATGATTAATTAGCAGGTTAAAGATTACAAGCAATGTTTTCTGTCCAGCTGTCTCCCTTCTATCTCACTCTTTTCTGCAGTGCTGTGATTGTGTTCAGTAATCGAACATATGTCATTGAACCTGTTGTTGGGGATGCAGATGGTCGTCATTTGTTATACAGAGCTGAAGATATCCTGCCAGTACCGAGTCGCTGTGGAGTTAGAGCTCCATCCCCTGGATTAACTCTGAGTGATCACCTCCAGCGCTCTCAGAGGGTGAGTAATGAGCACTGTAACTGACTGACTAACAGAAAGGAAGGCGACCCATAGAAATTATGATGCTTGACTAATCTTCTGGACTTTTTTGAGGATGTAACTCTGAAGGTGAACAGGGAGATCCAGTAGATGTTGTGTACCTGGATTTTCAGAAAGCCTTTGAAAAGTCCCACATAGGAGGTTAGTGAGCAAAATTAGGGTGCATGGTGTTGGGGGCAAAGTACTAACTTGGATCGAAAATTTGTTGGCTGACAGGAGACAAAGAATAGTGATAAATGGCTCCCTTTCGGAATGGCAGGCGGTGACCAGTGGGATACCGCAGGGATCAGTACTGGGACCGCAGCATTTATATATTAATGATATAAAAGATAGTATTAATAGTAACCTTAGCAAATTTACTGATGATACTAAGCTGGTTGGCAGGGTGAAATGTGAGGAGGATGTTAGGAGATTACAGGGTGACCTGGACAGGTTAGGTGAGTGGACAGATGCATGGCAGATGCAGTTTAATGTGGATAAATGTATGGTTATCCACTTTGGTGGCAAGAACAGGAAGGCAGATTACTACCTAAATGGAGTCAAGTTAGGTAAAGGGGCAGTACAAAGAGATCTGGGTGTTCTTGTGCACCAGTCAATGAAGGTAAGCATGCAGGTAGTGAAGAAAGCTAATAGCATGCTGGCCTTCATAACAAGAGGGATTGAGTATAGAAGCAAAGAGGTTCTTCTGGAGCTGTACAGGGCCCTGGTGAGACCACACCTGGAATATTGTATGCAGTTCTGGTCTCCAAATTTGAGGAAAGACCTTCTGGCTATTGAGGGAGTGCAGCGTAGGTTCACAAGGTCAATTCCTGGAATGGCGGGATTACCTTACACTGAAAGACTGGAGCCACTGGGCTTGTATACCCTTGCGTTTCGAAGACTGAGAGGGGATCTGATTGAGACGTATAAGATTATTAAAGGATTGGACACTCTGGAGGCAGGAAACATGTTTCCGCTGATGGGTGAGTCCCAAACCAGAGGACACAGCTTAAAAATACGGGGTATTTTTAGGACAGAGGTGAGGAGAAACTTCTTCAGCCAGAGAGTGGTGGCTGTGTGGAATGCTCTGCCCCAGAAGGCAGTGGAGGCCCAGTCTCTGGATTCGTTTAAGAAAGAGTTGGATAGAGCTCTCAAGGATAGTGGAATCAAGGGTTATGGAGATAAGGCAGGAACAGGATACTGATTGAGGATGATCAGCCATGATCATAATGAGTGGTGGTGCAGTTTCGAAGGGCAGAATGGCCTACTCCTGCACCTATTGTCTATTGATCTGCCGACACAGCTTTCAGCTCAATCAGCCTATGGAGAGTTCCTTTACTCAGCACCTTCCCCTCTTCCTTCTAACTCCCCCTCACCTGTTGAAACTTGATATTGATGGAGTTTGTCTCTTCAACACTGACTCCAGAATTGAATCCGTGGTTTCGCGCTTCTTTCTATGATGCAAGTCTCCTGTTCTAAAACTCTTCCATTGAATTGTTTTCCCTCTGACCTTTTGTTCTCAACTGTCGGTGACTGGGAACAATCTATTTGCATCCATCTGCCCCATCCTTTCACTGTTCTTTCGACTTTCTTTCTGTTGTTGATTACAAAAATGTGCTTATTGCTAAGAATTCAAACTACAGTGTGAGATTTTTAAAACAGTGATCATTCAGCTCAAGATAAATATTTTTCACTAAACACAGCAAAATGAGCCAATGATAAAGTGCCATGCTTCAACAATGGGATAAATTTGACATTTAGATTTGATTGATTGATTTATTGTTGTACGGGGATACAGTGGAAAGTGTTGTTTTACATTCTATACAAGCAGATTATGCCATACAAAGTGCATCAGGGTAGCAGAAAAGAGTGCAGAATAGAGTGTTACAGCTGCAGAGAAGGTGCAGAGAGAGAGAGATCAGAATTAACACTTGAGATGTCTGTTCAAAGTTTGAAAGCAGCAAGGACGAAGCTGTTCTTGAATCTGTTCGTACATGTGTTCAAACTTTTATGTCTTCTGCCTGACTGAAGAGGGTGGAAGAGTGTATTACTGGAGTAGGATTAATCTTTGATTGCAGTGGTTGCTTTCCTGAGACAGTGGGAAATGTAGACGGAGTCAATGGATGGGAGGCTGGTTTGTGAAATGGGCTGGGCTGTGTTCACAACTCTATGCAGTTCCTTGTGGTCTTGGGTAGTTTCCAAATGACAGAATGATGCATCCGGATAGGAAGGTGTTTTTAATGGTGCATCTATAAAAATGGTTAAGAGTCGTTGTAGTCATAAAGAATTTCCTTCGCCTCCTGAGGAAGTAGCATTGTTGTTGTGCTTTCTTGACTGTCACATTGACGTGAGTGGACCAGGGCAAATTGTTGGTGATATCACGCCCAGGATCTTGACGCCATTGGCTATCTCCACCACAGCACCACTGATGCAGACAGGGGTATAGCCTCCACTCCACTTCCTAAAGACAATGACCAGCTCCTTCATTTTGCTGACTTTGAAGGAGAGGTTTTTGTATTTCACCAGGCCACTAAGCACTGTAATTTGTCTCGTCGTTGTTTGAGATCAGGTCTACAATGATCATATTGTCAACAAACTTATAAATGGAGTTGATGTGAAATTTGGCTGTACAGTTGTCATTGTATAAGGAGCAGTAGTAGGGAGCTGAGTACATAGCCTGGTGTTGAGGATTATTTTGGAGGAGGAGGTATTGACATGTTCTTAATGATTATGGTCTATGTGCCAAGAAACCGAGGATCCAGTTGCAGGGAGTCAGCCAAGACCTAACTCTTGGAGTTTAGAGATGGATTTGTGTGGAATTATGGTGTTAAGGTCTGTGCTGTAGTCAGTAAGCCTGACGTAGATATCCTTGTTATCTAGATGTTCCAGGATGAGTGTCGGGCTAGGGAGATGGCATCTACTGTGGACCTGTAGTGTTCGATGACAATTTGCAAAGAATTAAGGCAGTTTGGTCGGCTGGAGTTGATATGAGCCATAACTAACCTCTCAAAATACTTCATAATAATGGAGGTCAGAGGCCATTAGGTGGTGGCTATTGAGGCTGCATGATTTTTCTTTGACACGGGGATGATAGTGGTCTTTTTGAAGTAGGTGAGAACTTCAGATTGTGGTAAGGGGAGGTTAAAGATGTCTGCGAGTGCTCTTGCCAGGGTCCACACAGGATCTGAGTACATGGCCAGGGATCCTATCTGGGCCAGTCACTTCCTGTGGGTTCACTGTCAAGAAGGCTGATCTTATGCATGTGGAGGTGACTGTAAGAACTATTAGGATAAGTGACATTGTTTCACTGACCTTCTGTTCAAAACAAGTAGAGAATACCCTGAGCTCATCGGGTGGGGATGTGTTGTTGCCTGCAATTCTGTATGACTTTGCTTTGTAGCCCATTAAGTCATGTAAGTTTTGTCACAAACAGTAGTTATCCATGTGGTTGGTCTAGGTCTTAGCCTTACAAAGGTGGTACCTGGATTTTCTTAGAGGTCAGGGTTGCCTGACTTGAACCTTGGCTTCAGTAAGGAGCAAATCTCCAGGTTCATCCATGGTTTCCAGTTGGGGAATATTCACATTAACTTTGGCATGCAGTCTTCAACTTACAAATTAATTCTATGGTGATAGTGACATACTCGGTAGGTTCACTGCTGAGTTCTTAATATGGACCAGTTCACCAACACTAAGGAGTCCTGTGCCTCAGGCCAGCACTGAGCTGCTTTCTGTACTGGGTTCTCATGCATCAGTGGCAGACGTGGTTACCCAGTTCCAACCTTCCAGCTTTACCCCAGTTTCAACCTTCTGGCTTAGCACCAGCCTCCTGAACTGTCATATCTCCCAATTTTCCTTCCCACCTCATCCGCTCTACCCTCCTCTCTGACCTATCACCCTTACGCCCACCGTCATCTACCTATTGTACTCTTGGCTACCTTCTCCCCAGCCCCACTCCCTCCCATTTATCTTTTCACTCTGGAGGCTCCCTGCCTTCATTCCTGATGAAGGGCTTTTGCCTGAAACGTCGATTTTCCTGCTCCTCAGATGCTGCCTGACCTGCTGTGCCTTTCCAGCACCACACTGATCTAAACTCTGGTTTCCAGCATCCTCTTTTGTCCATTTGCCACCTCTCTGCCCAATTCTGCAGTTTATCCAAGACCCCCTGCAATCTACAACATTCTTCCATTCTGTCCACTACTCCACCAACTGCAAATTTACTAATCCATCCACCTATGTCTGCATCCAAGTCATTCATAAAAATGACAAACAGCAGTGGTCCTAAAACAGATCCTTGTAGCACACCACTAGTAACCGGACTCCAGGCTGAATATTTTCCATCAACCACCACTCGCTGCCTTCTTTCAGAAAGCCAGTTTCTAATCCAACCTTCTAAATCACCTTCAATCCCATGACTCTGCATTTTCTCCAACAGCCTACCATGTGGAACCTTATCAAAGGCTTTACTGAAATCCATGTATACCGCATCAACTGCCCTACCCTCATCTACATGCTTGGTCACCTTCTCAAAAAACTCAATGAGGTTTGTGAGACGCAACCTGCCATTAACGAAACCATGCTGATGATCTGAAATCAAATTGTTCCTTGCTAGATGATTATAAGTCTTATCTCTTATGATCCTTTCCAAAAGTTTCATCTCTCTGCTGAGTAGCGTCCAGACGAAGTAGTGTTCTTGTGATCTGCTCTGTATTTATGTGGTTCTGTCTGTTGTGGCGGGTGGTTCTGCTTCCACTTTTGTGCTGCAGTGGTCAGTAGATGGGGTCTATTTCAGCGGGTTTGTTCATCAAAACAATAAGTGAATACCAGGTCTCCAGGAGTTCCTGAGCCTGTCCCAGTTTCGTAACATTGTCCCAGTTGAATTGGTGTCCTTCATTGTCAGTGTGTATTGACCCTTTGGGCTTTTTGTCCTTTATGTTATTACATGGTGTTGACTGTAGAAATATAATCTGTAGTCTGATCGACAAGCAGCTCATTACAACCTCAAATATTATAACTTAATTAACTTGGCAGAACACACCTTGATTCTGACCATTCAGATGATATTCTACATAATCCCATGAGATACTTGTGTGCTTACAATTTGTGTCAATGATTTGGATTGTGACTTGTGTATTTTTAGCAAACCCTCCCTACTTTTATACTCCATTCCCTTGGAAATAACAATATTCCATTTGCCTTCCATCTGCTGACCTTGGATGATAGTTTTTTTTGTGATCATGGATGAGAACTCCCAAATCCCTCTGTTCTACAGCTCGCTGCAGTTTCTTCTCCATTTAAATAATATTCAGCTCCTCTATTGTTGCTGCCAAATTTGGATAACCTGTAATTTCTCCATGTTATATTCTATCTGAATAAAAATTAAAAGAACTGTAGATGCTGTAAGTCAAAAGCAAAAATCGAAATTGCTGGAAAAGCTCAGCAGGTCTGGCAGCATCTGTGGAAAGAAAATCAGAGTTAACATTTTGGGTCCAGTGACTCTTCCTCAGGACCTTTACACTCCAACTACCAGGTTTTTGTCCACTCACCTCACCTGTCTGTATCCTTTTATAGACTCCTTGTGTTACCCTTGCCAGTTGCCTTCCCACCTATTTTTGTTGTCATCCTGAAATTTGGCTATAGTCAAATTCATTTGCCTTATCAAACTCATAATAGAAAATGTAAATAATTAAGGTCTCAGTAATGATCACTGTGTCACACCACTAGTTATAGATTGCCACCAGGAAAATATCTCCCTTATCTCAACTGTCTGTTTTCTATTAGTTGACCAATCTGCTATTAATGCTGAAATACTGCCTCGAAACCCTGAGTTTTTGTCTGATTATGTAGCCAAGTGTAATGTCTGGGACCTTAGCAAACACTTTCTGAAAATCCAAATATATTATATTCACAATTTCCCCTTTATCAATCTTGCTCGTTACAAAGAATTCTGATTAATTTGTCAGGCATGAGGACTGGAGGGTTGCTCATGTTGTCCCCCTGTACAAGAAGGGTAGTAGGGATATTCTGGGTAACTACAGACCAGTGAGCCTGACATCAGTGGTGGGAAAGTTGCTGGAGAAGGTACTAAGGAATAAAATCTATTTATATTTGGATAAGAATGGGCTTATCAGTGATAGGCAACATGTTTTGTGTGGGGTAGATCGTGCCTTACCAACTTAAGAGTTCACTGTTGGTATGATCAGCAAGTTTGCAAATGAGACGAAGATTGGTGGAGTAGCAGAAAGCATAAGGGACTGTCAGAGAATACAGATTGGTCAACTGGAGAGTTGGGCGGGGAAGGGGCAGATGGCTTTCAATCCAGACAAATGTGAGGTGATACATTTAGGCAAGACTAATTCTAGAGCGAATTATACAGTAAACAGAAGAGCCTTGGGAAAAGTTGATGAGCAGAGAGATCTGGGAGTGCAGGTCCATTGTACCCTGAAGGTTGCTGCACAGGTGGATAAAGTGGTCATGATACACTTGCCTTCATTGGATGAGGTATTGAGTAGAAGAGCTGGCTGATCATGTTAAAATTGTACAAGACATTGGTTCGGCCACGTTTAGAATACTGTATACAGTTCTGGGTACCACATTACCAAAAGGATGTGGACGCTTTGGAGAGAGTGCAGAGAAGGTTTATGAGGAAGTTGCCTGGTATGGAAGGTGCGAGCTATGAAGAGAGGTTGAGTTGGTTAGGATTGTTTTCATTAGAAAAAAGGAGATTAAGGGAGGACCTGATTGAGGTTTATAAAATCATAAAGGGTATAGACAGGGTGGATAGAGACAAGCTTTTTCCCAGGGTGAAGCATTCAATAACGAGAGGTCACGCTTTCAAGGTGAGAGGTGGAAAGTTTAAGGGAGATACACGTGGCAAGTATTTCACACAGAGGGTGGTGGGTGTTTGGAACGTGTTGCCAGCAGAGGTGGTAGAGGCAGGCACGGGAGATTCATTTAAGGTGCATCTGGATAGATGCATGAGAAGGTGGGGAGCAGAGGGATTAGGAATTGGGCGACAGGTTTAGACAGTGGATTTGGATAGGCTCAGGTTTGGAGGACCGAAGGGCCTGTTCCTGAGCTGTAACTTTTCTTTGTTCTTTGTTCTTGTTCTTTGATTTCTTCCCTTCACAAATCCATGCCGACTCTGCTTAATCATATTCTGCATTTCAACCTGCTCTGCTCATTGGAGATGATCATTGGTGGGCATTGTGTGGTAGGAATGTTAGTCACCAAGTTCAGCTCAAACCTGGATACTGTCCACATGGAGTTACATTTGAAGATGAATTGTTTCAGTATCTGAGTTATGGTGAATGATGGGTGTCTCTAAGGTCTCCGTTATTTCCATATTGAGGACCATTGCTGGTGTTGGGTAATGTCGGTGCAGCCATAGTGACCAATATGGTAAAAAAAATGACTGCAGATGCTGGAAAGCAAATACTGGATTAGTGGTGCCGAAAGAGCACAGCAGTTCAGGCAGCATCCAACGAGCAGCGACATCGATGTTTCGGGCAAATGCCCCTCATCAGGAAGGGCCTTTGCCCGAAACATCGATTTCGCTGCTCGTTGGATGCTGCCTGAACTGCTGTGCTCTTCCGGCACCACTAATCCATGGTGACCAATATGCCAATGCCAAAGGAGGAGAGGGGATTAATGAAGGAAAAAGAGGAAGAGATCAAGATAGTGTAAGGAGGGTGTCAGGTAATAGGGGGGAAAGAAGGCATAAAAGCAAGAGAGGGATGAGGTGAGAGTCCGGTGAAAGACTGAGAAAACAAAAACAGTGTGTGGAAGGAAAGAGAAGAGAGAGAGGAAGTAACTGATCAATAATAAATATAACCAGGGTTGCAACAAAATACTGGGTATTAAATGAGAAGGTACTAAGAGTGCTGAGCCTTGAGCTGTAATTATCCTCCTTCCAACCAGGGTGCCTGTCTCAGTTTCCCTCTGTCACACTGACTGACATTTTCTCTTTACCAGGTCAAAAGGAATGTGCTACAAGAGATGAGATACCTGGAGTTGGTGCTTGTAGCTGATCGTGAAATGGTGAGTGTCTTCACTGCGCATGTCCGTGATGGGTAGCTGAGGCCTGTTGGGGGGTGTGGGGTGGGTCAACAGAACACATCAAAACAATGGGCTCTGCTGGGAAGGGAGAAGGAGGAATGGAAGCTGTCAGTTAGGGTGATGGTGGCCTTGGGTTCTCAAAGGCGGAAATGTGTCCGGAATGACTGAGGCAGGGGAGAAATTCCATGATTTCTATTCATGCGATTGTGTACAAAAGATCAATCAGTTGAAGTTTGAAAATGTAATAGGTTCAGGAGAAGCATGTGACCTTATCCAGAAAACAACAGGTATAAGAACAAACAACAGCACTAAAGGAAATGGACAGCCTGACTTGGAGTGACATGATCAGTCCATCCTGATCAGAGTGAGATCTCAGCTTCAGCAGAGACCCTCAGAAAATGAGGGATGCAAATCAAGATGATGAAACTCACAATGAGACATTGATAAGAGAACAAGCATGTGTGGAGAAATGACTAAAACCAAGACAAGGTTAAAAATCACAACACCAAATTATAGTCAAACAGATTTATTTTGAAATACAAGCTTACAGGGTGCTGTTCCTTTCTCAAAGACCAAAATGTCATACAACTACTTTGATGTATTGAACAAACCTAGATTGCTGTTAAGTCTTTAATCACTTAGGACAGGTTATAGGTTTTGATTCATTAATATATTAATTCCAGAACTTCTTTCAAGTCATAATCTAAGTTTTTTTTTAAAAAAGTGACATCTCAGCTCACACAATACTTTAAAGGTGTGAGGTTAGAGTCTGTCTGTATTCTAAACTTGAGTTAGACTGGTTCTATTTCCAAAGTGGGAATTGATAAAATATTACATGAACTGCCCTCCTACAGATTGTGTGCTTGGTGAACGAAATGCAATGTATTTGTTAGTACAGACCAGCAAATGCAAATTCAACGTGTGCGCATGTGTGTGCGCGCACACACATATGTGCATGCTTGATAGTGTGTGCGCACACACTCGTGACAGAGTATATGCCTGTCAGAGGGTGGTTGTGTAAATGTCATCATGTGTAAGAGTGTGTGTATGTGTACTTGTGTGTGAGTGTGTATATGAGAGTATACAGTGTGATGGGGTCACCTGTAGAACATATCACAGTACAGCCCTTTGGCCCTTGATGTTGTGCCAACCTTTTATCCTACTCTAAGATCAGACTAACCTACATACCCTTCATTTTACTATCATCCATGTGCCTGTCCAAGATTCACATAAATGTCTCGAATGTCTCTGACTCTACTACCACCGCTGGCAGTGCATTACACACACCCAGCACACTGTGTAAAGAAACCATCCTCCAATCACCTTAGAATTATGCTCCCTCATGATAGACATTTCTGTCATGGGGAAAAGTCTTTGACTATTCACTCTACACCTCATCATCTTGCACACCTCTGTCAGGTCACCTCTCAGTTGGCTATCAGTCTCTGCTATGTAACTCTGCATTGTTGTGTATCCTGAAGTCCACCTTGGAGGACTGTCACCTGGAGATCCCAGGTCAAATGTCATAGAGTCATAGAGATGTACAGCATGGAAACAGACCCTTCGGTCCAACCCGTCCATGCCGCCGAGATACTTGGCCCTTCCTATTCGTATACCCATCCAAATGCCTCTTAAATGTTGCAATTGTACCAGCCTCCCCCACTTCCTCTGGCAGCTCATTCTATACACGTTCTTTGCGTGAAAAGGTTTCCCCTTAGGTCTCTTTTATATCTTTCCCCTCTCACCCGAAACCTATGCCCTCTAGTTCTGGACTCCCCGATCCCAGGGAAAAGACTTTGTCTATTTATCCTATCCATGCCCCTCATAATTTTGTAAACCTCTATAAGGTCACCCCTCAGCCTCTGATGCTCCAGGGAAAACAGCCCCAGCCTATTCAGCCTCTCCCAGTAGCTCAAATCCTCCAACCCTGGTAACATCCTTGTCAATCATTTCTGAACCCTTTCAGGTTTGTACAACATCCTTCCAATCGGAGGGAGACCAGAATTGCACGCAGTATTCCAAAAGTGGCCCAACCACTATTCTGTACAGCCACAATATGACCTCTCAACTCTTATACTCAATACTCTGACTGATAAAGGAAAGCATACCAAATGGGATGGGAACCGGAGGTGTAGTTGTAGTTGCAGTGTACAGGAAGATGAGAGTAGGAAGGACAGGGACAGAATTTTAGGGTCATAGGAATGTGCTGGCAGACAGCAAACTGGTTTGAAGTGTCTTTAAATCAATGAGATAAAAACAATGACTGCAGATGCTGGAAACCAGATTCTGGATTAGTGGTGCTGGAAGGGCACAGCAGTTCAGGCGACATTCCTGATGAAGGGCTTTTGCCCGAAACATCGATTTCGAAGCTCCTTGGATGCTGCCTGAACTGCTGTGCTCTACCAGCACCACTAATCCAGAAATTGAAGTGTGTTTATTTGAACGTTAGAAGTATCCGAAATAAGGTAGGGGAGCTTGCAGCATGGATAGGGACCTGGGACTTCAATGTTGTGGCCATTTTGGAGACATGGATAGAACAGGGTGAGGAATGGATATTGCAGGTTCCAGGGTTTAGGTCTTTCACTAAGAACAAGCAAGGCAGTAAAAGAGGGGGAGATGTGGCTTTGTTAGTCAAGGACAGTATAACGGTCGCTGACAGAACTTTTGACGAGGACTCGTCTACTGAGGTAGTGTGGGCTGAGGTTAGAAACAGGAGAGGAGAGGTCACACTGCTTGGAGTTTTTTATAGGCCTCCATAGAGTTCCAGGGAGGTGGAAGAGAGGATTAGCAACATTATCCTGGGTCGGAGTGAGAGGAACAGAGTGGTCATTATGGGGGACTTTAACTTCCCCAACATTGACTAGAAATGCAAAAACTCTAGTACATCAGATGGATCAGTTTTTGTCCAATGTGTACAAGAGGGTTTTCTGACACAGGATGTCAAAGGGCCGACAAGAGGGGAGGCCACACTGGATCTGGTGCTTGGGAATGACCCAGGCCAGGTGTTTGGTTTAGTTGTAGGTGAACACTTTGGAGAGAGTGACCATAATTCAGTTAGGTTCAGTTTAGCAATGGGAAGGGATTGGTCCATGCCACAGGTCAAGACTTATCGATGGGACAAGGGCAATTATAATGTGATTAGGTAGGAATTAGGAGGCATAGAATGGGGTAGCAAAATGTAGGGGATGGGGACAATGGAAATGTGGAGCTGGTTTCAGGAACAGATATTGCGTGTCCTTGATAGGTCTGTCCCTGTCAGGTAGGGAGGAGGTGATAAGGTAAGGGAACCGTGGTTTACTACAGAAATTACATCTCTTGTTACGAAGAAGAAGGAGGCTTATGTGATGATGAGGCAAGATGGTACAGATGAGACGATGGAGAGTTACAGATCAGCGAGGAAGGATTTGACGAGAGAGTTAAGAGGAGCAAAGAGAGGACATGAGCAGTCTTTAGCAAATAGAATAAAGGAGAACCCTAAAGCTTTATATAGATATGTGAGGAATGAAAGGATGATTAGGGTAGGAATAGGTCAAAGACAGGGATGGGAAGTTGAGTGTGGACCCTGTGGAGATCAGAGAGATGCTGATCAAACGTTTCGCATCGGTTTTCACTCCGGAAAAGGAGAACAATGAGGTATGAGATATTAGACTAGAAAGGATCGTGCTTAGTTACAAAACAGGTGTTATCAATTCTAGAAGGAGTGAAAGTAGACAAGTCCCCTGAGCCAGATGGGATTTATCCGAGGATTCTCAGGGAAGCTAGGGAGGAGATAGCAAAGCCTTTGGCTTTGATATTTGAGTCATCATTGTCTACAGATTTAGTACCAAAGGACTGGAGGATTGTAAATGTTGTGCCCTTGGTCAAGAAGGGCAGCAGAGATGATCCAGGTAATTATAGACCAGTGAGCCTTACTTCTGTTGTAGGAAAGGGTTTGGAAAGGATTATAAGAGATAGGATTTATAATCATCTAGCAAGCAACAATTTGATTTCAGATAGTCAACATGGTTTTGTCAAGAAACATCAAAGGAGCAGGAGAATCGACGTTTCGGGCGTAAGCCCTTCTTCAGGAAATGTCGATTCTCCTGCTCCTTTGATGCTGCCTGACCTGCTGTGTTTTTCCAGCAACACATTTTTATGCTCTGATCTCCAGCATCTGCAGTCCTCCCTTTCTCCATGGTTTTGTCAAGGGAAGGTCGTGTCTCACAAACCTCATTGAGGTTTTTGAGAAGGTGACCGAGCATGTAGATGAGGGTAAGGCAGTTGATGTGGTATACATGGACTTCAGTAAAGCCTTTGATCAGATTCCACATGGTAGGCTGTTGGAGAAAATGCAGAGGCATGGGATTGTGGGTGATTTAGCAGTTTGGATTAGAAACTGGCTTTCTGAAAGAAGGCAGCGAGTGATGGTTGATGGAAAATATTCAGCTTGGAGTCCGGTTACTAGTGGTGTGTCACAAGGATCTGTTTTGGGACCACTGCTGTTTTGTCATTTTTATAACTGACTTAGACACAGGCATAGGTGGATGGATTAGTAAATGTGCAGATGACACTAAAGTCGGTGGGGTAGTGGATAGTGTGGAAAAATGTTACAGGTTACAGGGGGACTTGGATAAACTGCAGAATCAGGCTGAGAGGTGGCAAATGGAGTTCAATGCAGCTAAATGTGAGGTGATGCACTTTGGGAAGAATAACAGGAAGGCAGAGTACTGGGTCAATGGAAAGGGAGTGTGGATGTGCAGAGGGATCTTGGAGTTCATTTACATAGATCCCTGAAAGTTGCTACCCAAGTGGATAGTGCTGTTGAGAAGGCATATAGTGTGTTAGGTTTCATTGGTCGAGGGATTGAGTTCAGGAGCCGCAATATCATGCTGCAACTATACAAAACACTAGTGTGGCCTCATGAGGAATATTGTGTACAGTTCTGGTCGCCATATTTTGCGAAGGATGTGGAAGCATTGGAAAAGGTGCAGAGGAGATTGACCAGGATGTTGCCTGGTTCTGAGGGATGGTCTTATGAGGAAAGGCTGAGAGACTTGAACCTATTCTCATTGGCAAGAAGAAGTCTAAGAGGGGATTTGATAGAGACATACAAGATAATCAGAGGATTAGATCGGGTGGACAGTGAGAGTCTTTTTCCTAGGATGATGATGACAGTGTGTACGAGGGGGCATAACTATAAGTTGAGGTGTGATAGATTTAAACCAGATGTCAGAGGCAGGTTCTTTACGCAGCGAGTGGTAAGGGTGTGGAATGCCCTGCCTGCTGATGTCGTTAACTCAACCAAATTAGGGAGATTTAAACAATCCTTAGATAAGCACATGGATGATTTTGGGATAGTGTAGGAGGACGAGCTGAGAATAGTTCGCAGGTTGGAGCAACATTGAGGGCCAAAGGGCCTGTTCTGTGCTGTATTGTTCTATGTTCTATGCCTTCTTCACTCTCCTATCTACCTGCTATAATTTGCCTTTCCAAACTATAGCGCTTCACTTTTCTCTAAATTAAACTCCATCTGCCACTCCTCAGTCCTTTGGCCATTTAATCAAGATCCTGTTGTACTCTAAGGTAACCTCCTTTGTGGTCCTCTACACCCCCTTTTTGGTATCATTTGCAAACTTACTGACTATACCTCCAATGTTCACATCCAAATCAAGTCTGGCGATTGTTGCGCGGTGTCCATTTATCTGCTGTTGTAGCTTCTGCTCGGTCTCACCAATATGCCATGCCTCGGGGCATCCTTGCCTGCAGCATATGAGATGGACAATGTTGGCTGACCTGCCATGCATGTAGTGAGTGGTAACCCCATATGTAATGGTATTATTCATGTCAACACTCTGACGCATCTTGCAATGATTGCCAATACAAGGTTGTATGGTGTTTTGGTCGATGTTGTCCTAAATGCTGGTTGTTTAAGATTGTTTAAAGGCGAGAAGAGAAGACATAGAGAAGTTCTTGGTGAGGTGCTCATCCTCATCGATAATGTGTTGCAAACTGGGAAGAACATGCATAGTTTCTCCGCTCATGGGAAGTACTAGACAACGAAGGTACCCTGTTGGTCATATTCAGTGTCTGTCTCCTGAGGAGGTCATTACGGTTTCTCTCTGTGGCACGTTCGAATTGGCGATCATGAATTCAGCATTGTATCCTGTTCTTATGAGGGCGTCATTCAGCACCTTCAGGTGTCTGTCACATTTCTCCTCATCTGAACAGACCATGTGTGTGCTCAGGCCTTGTCCATAGGGACGGCTGTTTTAATGTTTCGGGTGGAAGCTGGAGAAATGTAGCATTGTGAGGTTATCCGTGGGTTTGCGGTAGAGTGAGGTACTGAGGTGTCCATCCTTGATGGAGATGCATGTGTCCAAGAGTGAGACAGATACTAGGGAGTAGTCCATGGTGAGTTTGATGGTGGGATGAAACTTGTAGTTGTTTCAGTGACTCCTCGCCATGGGTCCAGGGGAAGAAAATATTGTCAATATATCTGATGTATAGTGTTAGTTGGAGGTCCTGCGTAGAGAAGAAGTCTTGTTCGAACCTCTACATGAAGATGTTGACATATTGGGGTGCAAATGTGGTCCCCATGGCTATACCATGTATCTAGACGAAGAACTGGTTGTCAAACATGAAAATGTTGTGGTTGAGGATAAAGCGGGTGAATTGTAGGATGCTGTTGTGCAATGCTGTCACTGTGGGGGATGCTGCTGTGGAGTGCCAAAATGTCCATTGTGATGAGGAATGGTCCAGGTTCGACTGGTCCGTGAGTGCTGAGTTTCTGTGAGAAATATGTCTTGTTGCGACAGAAGCTGGGGGTCCCCTGTACAATGGGTTTCAAAATCCCTTCGACATAGCCAAAGAGGTTCTCACACAGGGTGCTATGGCCTGATATAGTGGGACGTCCTGGTGTATTGGTTTTGTGTATCTTCAGAAGGCATGGGAGGAGTACATGGGATGAGGGAGGGTAGGGAACTCTGAAGGACTGGATCCAAAGTCCTGATCAACGTGTTTAGTTCCCGGATGTGCTGTTTGGTCGGTAGTTGTCTGTCGTGTTCCCGGTTGTTTAATTGTACACTTCCTTGCAGTAATCTGTTTGATTCTGAATGACGATGGCTCCTCCTTCATCTGCTGGTTTGGTGACAATGTCGCCATTGGACTTGAGAGCATGACTGGCAATTGTTTGCTCTACCGTGTGAGTACAGCTGATGAATCTGGCTTTTACACATTTCCTGAACATACAGTTTGAACATACATGTCAAGCCCAAGGCAATGATCCTCTGTAGGGGTCCACATCCACTCCTCCTTTGATCACTCCGCAATGGATCTCTCTGACGATTGTTCTGGTTTGTCGGTGGGCTCATTGTGATCACTGCTGACACCTTGGAAGAATTCCCGGAGTCTCATTCGTCTAATGAATTCCTCCGTGTCTGCTGCAAGACCCATGGGGTCCATTCTAGTGATGGCTAGTGGGGCAGGATCTATTAAACCAAGACAATAGTGGCCAATAATGTTTTCAGGAACAGATGTAAATGAGAGTGTTACAGTACATTCAGAATGAAGGAGGTATTTGAGATGCAGCAGACAACTGGAGACTGAGAACATTAAAAAGAGAGATAGCGATAGACTAGGAAGTCACAGGCATTTCAGCGGAGCCTCTAATTCTAATTGAGAACACATAGTGTCATAGAATTATACAGCACAAAACAGACCCTTCAGTCTAACTAGTCCACGCCAACCAGATATCCTAACCTAATCTAGTCTCACCTGCTAGCACTTGGCCCATATCCCTCAAAACCCTTTCTGTTCATATAACCATCCAGATACCTTTTAAATGCTATAATTGTATCACCACCCCAGGAAAATACTTTGTCTATTTACTGGATTAGTGGTGCTGGAAGAGCACAGCAGTTCAGGCAGCATCCGAGGAGCAGTAAAGTCGACATTTCGGGCAAAAGCCCTTCATCAGGAATAAAGGCAGAAAGCCTGAAGGGTGGAGAGATAAGCTAGAGGTGAGTGGGGGAGGGGATGAAGATGATAGGTCGGGGGCGGGAGGAGGGTGGAGTGGGTAGGTGGAAAAGAAGATAGGCAGGTAGGACAAGTCATGGGGACAGTGCTGAGCTGGAAGTTTGAAGCTAGGGTGAGGTGGGGGAAGGGGAAATGAGGAAACTGTTGAAGTCCACATTGATGCCCTGGGGTTGAAGTGTTCCGAGGTGGAAGATGAGGCGTTCTTCCTTCAGGCATCTGGTGGTGAGGGAGCAGCGGTGAAGGAGGCCCTGGACCTCCATGTCCTCGGCAGAGTGGGAGGGGGAGTTGAAATGTTGGGCCACGGGGCGGTGTGGTTGATTGGTGTGGGTGTCCCGGAGATGTTCCCTAAAGCGCTCTGCTAGGAGGCGCCCAGTCTCCCCAATGTAGAGGAGACCGCATCGGGAGCAACAAATACAATAAATGATATTAGTGGATGTGCAAGTAAAACTTTGGATGTGGAAGGCTCCTTTAGGGCCTTGGATAGAGGTGAGGGAGGAGGTATGGGCACAGGTTTTACAGTTCCTGCGGTGGCAGGGAAAAGTGCCAGGATTGGAGGGTGGGTTGTTTGAGGGCGTGGGCCTGAACAGGTAGTCACGGAGGGAACGGTCTTTGCGGAAGGCGGAAAGGGGTGGGGAGGGAAATATATCCCTGGTGGTGGGGTCTGTTTGGAGGTGGCGGAAATGTCGGCGGATGATTTGGTTTATGCGAAGGTTGGGTGGATGGTGAGCACCAGGGGCGTTCTGTCCTTGTTACCGTTGGAGGGGTGGGGTCTGAGGGCGGAGGTGCGAGATGTAGACGAGATGCATTGGAGGGCATCTTTAACCACGTGGGAAGGGAAATTGCGGTCTCTAAAGAAGGAGGGCATCTAGTGTGTTCTGTGGTGGAACTGGTCCTCCTGGGAGCAGATTCGGCGGAGGCAGAGGAATTGGGAATACGGGATGGCATTTTTGCAAGAGGTAGGGTGGGAAGAGGTGTAATCCAGGTAGCTGTGGGAGTTGGTGAGTTTGTAAAAAATGTCAGTGTCAAGTCGGTCGTCATTAATGGAGATGGAGAGGTCCAGGAAGGGGAGGGAGGTGTCAGAGATGGTCCAGGTAAATTTAAGGTCAGGGTGGAATGTGTTGGCGAAGTTGATGAATTGCTCAACCTCCTCGCGGGAGCACGAGGTGGCGCCAATGCAGTCATCAATGTAGCGGAGGAAGAGGTGGGGAGTGGTGCTGGTGTAATTACGGAAGATGGACTGGTCTATGTAGCCAACAAAGAGACAGGCATAGCTGGGGCATTTACCCTATTCATGCCCCTCATAATTTTATAAACCTCTATGAGGTCACCCCTCAGCCTCCGACACTCCAACAAAACAGCCCAGTATGTTCAGCCTCTCCATATAGCTCAAACCCTCCAAACCTGGCAATATTTTTGTAAATCTTTTCTGAACCCTTTCAAGTTTCACCAGAATTACACACGATATCCCCAAAGTGGCCTTTCCAATGCCCAGTGTCTTGAACAATCGAACATGTTTCATTGATTCCTCCAGTTTTTGATTGTTTTTGGTGGACTACAATGAGACTGATATGAACACCTTGTGGTGTAGGCTTCAGGCCACATTAGGAGAGTCTCCACTGTTTCTCACTGATCTCTGAATTCTGCTTGTTTGGAGAATTGGATTATCTGTTCCAGCATTATATCCTCCATGGAAGAAAGTAAGTCTGGGTGGCTTTTACACCAACTGCAATATGCTCTCTAATGAATTCTGCGTTTAAAGTTTCTAGAGCAGCAGTACCTTGCTTGAGAATATGAGTCTGTGACAGGGGAGGTAGTGATTCTAATGGGTTCCCTGATTGGGGTTGTAAATCTGGTGTAAATAGAGAGCCCGACTTGACATGAAATGTGTCAGAGGGAGGACAAAATGAGGTGAAAAATTCCATCCTTTTTCTTCATAATATCATAATATTGATGATGAAAGATCAACCAGTTGAAGTTTGATAGCGTAATAGTGAGTTTGAAGAGGCAGTACTAAAGTTAAGGATTGTTCATGTGTAAGTAAAGGGAGACATGGTGATGTACCGGCCTCTGAAGGTTTTTTTTTCCAGTGAGATTAAAGCACAATCTAGAAGAAATTTACTTGCAACAGTCTGAGTTGGGGTCAGCATTTCTTGCATCTTGCCATGATTTGGGAAGCTTGATTCATTTGGTCCTGCTTTGAGGACTGGGCCCAGTATGTCAAATGATTGTGTTATTTCTTCCAGGGAAATGTTATTGTTTCTCATCTGCCACAATGAGGAATGCTTGTTATTAGGCCCTGAGGCACGAGATAGTAAAACATTTTGAGAGTTGATGGGTTTATATTGGATTACTTACTTCTAGTGTGGAAACAGGCCCGTCGGCCCAACAAGTCCACACCGACCCTCTGAAGCGAAACCCATCCAGACCCATTCCCCTACATTTACCCCTTCACCTAACACTATGGGCAATTTAGCATGGCCAATTCACCTGACCTGCACACCTTTGGTCTGTGGGAGGAAACCGGAGCACCCGGAGGAAACCCACGCAGACACGGGGAGAATGTGCAAACTCCACACAGACAGTTTAGATTAGATTAGATTAGATTAGATTACTTACAGTGTGGAAACAGGCCCTTCGGCCCAACAAGTCCACACCGCCCCGCCGAAGCGCAACCCACCCATACCCCTACATCTACCCCTTACCTAACACTACGGTCAATTTAGCATGGCCAATTCACCTGATCTGCACATCTTTGGACTGTGGGAGGAAACCGGAGCACCCGGAGGAAACCCACGCAGACACGGGGAGAACGTGCAAACTCCACACAGTCAGTTGCCTGAGGCGGGAATTGAACCCAGGTTTCTGGCACTGTGAGGCAGCAGTGCTAACCACTGTGCCACCGTTTAGTTAAGAATCCTTTGTTTCAGACATTCCAACCTTTTTTCTTGACAATGCAAGAACCAGGGAAACACATGTTGGGACTTTTGACAAGGTTAAGATAATGGGAAGAGGCACACAAATTTAGTTATCCTTTCATGAGAAGCTTAGAGACCTGTTGCTTCATGTGATTGATGATGTAACCATGCAGAAGCTCCAACTAGCTAAAGCCTAACTAGACTACAAACAGGCAGGGCAACTGGCTTAGTCATTGCAAATTACAGAAAGTGGAGCACGTGAGTTACAGGGTATTCTGATGGAAGTGTGGTTCTGGGAACAGTACAGTAGATCAGCAGCATCCAAGGAGCAGGAGACTTGATGTTTTGGGTATAAGTCCTTTGTCAGGAATGTGAAGAGGAAAGGGGACTGAGAGATAAATAGGGCATTAAGGGTGCGGCTAGAGGGAGGGTAGCTGGAAAGGCGATAGGAGAATGCAGATGGGGGATAATGGTGTTAGGTCAGTGAGGAGCGGATAGATGGGACAGAAGGTGGACAGGTAGGTCAGTTCAAGAGGTAGTGCCGGTTTGGTGGGTTGCATCTGGGATAAGTTGGGGGGAGGGGAGATGAGGAAACTGGTGACGTCAATGTTGATGCCGTATGGTTGGAGGGTCCCAAGGCAGAAGATGAGGCACTCTTCCTTCACTTGGCAAGTGGCATTGATTTGGTGGGGCAGGGAGCCCAGGATTTGCACGTCCTTAGGGAGTGTGAGGGGGAGTAGAAGTGGTCACCTATAGGGTGGGGAAGTTGTTTGGTGCGTATGTCCCAGAGGTATTACCTGAATCGCTCCATAAGTTGGCTCTGGGACTGCTTGAGAATAACGGAGGCATATAATGAGGTGGGTGGGTGTATTGGGAAATCTTTGCTGGATTAGAAATGATCCTTTAGGTACAGGAAACCGCTCCTCACATTTCTGTAAGGATCAACTCCCCCTCTCACTCCTGTAAGGATCAACTCCCCCTCACACTCCTGTAAGGATCAACTTCCCCTCTCACTCCTGTAAGGATCAACTCTCCCTCACACTCCTGTAAGGATCAACTTCCCCTCTCACTCCTGTAAGGATCAACTCTCCCTCAATCTCCTGTAAGGATCAACTCTCCCTCACACTCCTGTAAGGATCAACTTCCCCTCTCACTCCTGTAAGGATCAACTCTCCCTCACACTCCTGTAAGGATCAACTCTCCCTCACACTCCTGTAAGGATCAACTTCCCCTCACACTCCTGTAAGGATCAACTCTCCCTCTCACTCCTGTAAGGATCAACTCTCCCTCACACTCCTGTAAGGATCAACTCCCCCTCTCACTCCTGTAAGGATCAACTCCCCCTCTCACTCCTGTAAGGATCAACTTCCCCTCACACTCCTGTAAGGATCAACTTCCCCTCACACTCCTGTAAGGATCAACTCTCCCTCACACTCCTGTAAGGATCAACTTCCCCTCACACTCCTTTAAGGATCAACTCTCCCTCACACTCCTGTAAGGATCAACTCCCCCTCACACTCTTGTAAGGATCAACTCCCCCTCTCACTCCTGTAAGGATCAACTTCCCCTCACACTCCTGTAAGGATCAACTCTCCCTCACACTCCTGTAAGGATCAACTCTCCCTCACACTCCTGTAAGGATCAACTCTCCCTCACACTCCTGTAAGGATCAACTCCCCCTCACACTCCTGTAAGGATCAACTCTCCCTCACACTCCTGTAAGGATCAACTCCCCCTCACACTCTTGTAAGGATCAACTCCCCCTCTCACTCCTGTAAGGATCAACTCTCCCTCACATTCCTGTAAGGATCAACTCCCCCTCTCACTCCTGTAAGGATCAACTCTCCCTCACATTCCTGTAAGGATCAACTCTCCCTCACACTCTTGTAAGGAAACATCTCTGGTCTGAATGTACCAAACAACCCCACCCCGTCGAAAACTAAAACCGCAATACCCAAACAAGTGCACCTCACCCTATAATTGTGAACTGTGTGGGAAGTGGGATAACCTGTTGTTCAACTTCTTGTAGTTAAACAAAATAAATCAAAAAGTAACAATTTATTTATCTCAGTATAACAGTGAACAATGTAGTCTCCTGAAATTACAGCCAGGATGTGTGTCTTCTGGAATGTTCTGTGCCTCCTCCATTGATTTTTCTGTCTGGAACGCCTTCTCCATTGTTGGTACCATTATTATTTAGATGGTACTTTCTCTAAGACATAGGTGTCTGTGAGAGCCAGTGATTCTGTCTTGAGAGAGAGCTCGGGGCTATTATCTCTGGCAGATGGCAGTTCGTTCTGGGGTCTTTGTTCAACTGCCTGTCCCTTTTATACCTTTGCTGACATGTCAATATTTCTTACAATAGGATTGGTTCTGTGCTGTTAAAGCCATCAGATTTAAACTTAATAGATTTTTGGTATCTAAGTGCCTGGTTCAAATTGATTGGCTAAATTCAAAAACTGAGGTGAAAGTGAGGAATGCAGGTGCTGGAGAATCAGAGTGAAAAAGTGTGGTGCTGGAAAAACACAGCCGATCAGGCAGCATCCGAGGAGCAGGAGAATCGATGTTTCATTGGATCATGTCCATGATAAATGTTGGTTGGTCGAGGAACTCCGGCTCAGAGTCAATGAGGAGGATTCTGAGCTTCAAACGTTGCAACACATCAGGGAGGGGGAGAGATACCTGGATGCTGTGTTTCAGGAGACAGTCACACCCCTTAAACAAACTAACACAAATACAGCAAGTGGTCAGGGACAGGAGGATGTGGCTGTGAGTGATGCAGGTAGAGAGATCCAGGAGGTAGAGTTGCAGGAGCCTCAGCCCCTGTCCTTGTCCAACAGGTTCAAGAGTTTTGCTCCCTGTGTGGACGGGAAAGGGGACTGCAGGGACAGTCAGCTGACTGATGCAGGGAGCCATTCAAGGGAGGGGAGAGTATGGAAATGTTGTAATTGGGGATAGTATAGTTACAGGCATAGACACTGTTCTCTGTGACCAGGATTGAGAATCCCGCAGGTTGTGTTGCCTGCCTGGTGCTCGGGTTCAGGATATCTCATCTGGGCCGCAGAGGACATTGGAATAGGAAGGTAAAGATCCAGTGGTGGTGGTCCATGTAGGTCCCAGCAACACCAATAAAACTGGAGCAGACGGTCTGCTAAAGGAGGATGAACAGCTAGGGGCTAAATTTTAAAAAGCAGAACCAAAAAGGTAAGAATCTCTGGATTACTACCTGAACCTTGACCTAATTGGCACAGGCTCAATAAGATTAAGCAGGTAAACACGTGACTCAAAGACTGATGTGGGAGAAATGGGTTTGAAGTCATGGGATATGGGCACTAATACTGGGGAAGAAAAGACCTTTTCCGATGTTCCATCTGAACGTTGCTGGGACCAGATTCTGAGCAAATCGCATAACTAGAGCTGGCGACAGGGCTTTAACCTAAATATTAGGGGAACGGGTTCAGTTATAAGGGAAATCAGAAAACCTGAAATAAGGGAGGAGGTGCAGAATTCGGGAGAGATTATAAAAATTTTCAGCAAAAATACAAATAGGACAGAGTATATGGAAAAAGTTAGCAATCAAACTTCAAGCATCTTCAGCCACTCCCTGCAGTCCCTGCCTGTTTCAAGAGGGCCAACATCATCCCTGTGCCTAAGAAGTCTCATGCAGCATGTCTCCATGACTACCGCCCAGTGGCCCTAACTTTGGTGGTCATGAAGTGCTTTGAAAGGCTGGTCATGGCGTTAATCAACTCCAGCCTCCCCACTGCACTTGACCTACTCCAATTTGCCTAACGGACCAACACAGCCACGTCAGATGTGATATCACTTGCCCTTCACGCCTCCCCAGAACATCTTGCCACCAAGAACAGTTATGTAAGGATCCTACTCATTGACTACAGTTCAGCCTTCAGCACTATTATCCCCTCGAGACTGATTACTAAATTCAGTGATCTTGGACTTAGCCCCACTCTCTGCAATTGGATCCTCAGTTTCCTGACCCACAGGCCACAATCAGTGAAGATTGGGGACAATGTTCATCCTCACTAACACTCAACACTGGACCCCCCCCCCCCCCCCCCCCCCCGCCAGGGGTGCGTACTCAGCCCCCTACTGTACTCACTGTATACCCATGACTGCATCGCCAAATACCAGACTAATGCCATTTACAAGTTCACTGATGACACCACCTTAGTCGGTCAAATTGTTAAAGTGGAGATTTGAGACGACCCAGGGAATCCCTTGTGGACTCAGACCTGTAAAGCCTCTCTCTTGGTTCGTCCCAGAGATCGTGCTCTTTGGAAGTCTGGAATAAAAACCTCTTACAGACAGTTTAGTTTAATCTTATTCATCCCCTATATTTACTAATAGCATCCCTGTTACAACATAACACTGGTACCTATAGGCTGAAACTAACTGGGTTCTAATAGCCTAGGAGAGTAGGAGAGAGCTTTTCAAGTGCTCCAGCAGGTTACTCTGATGCACTGCTACAAAGTGGCTTCCTTTATACAAAAGTTTACAAAAACATCGCATGTTCTTAATTAAACAGAGAACATTGAAAGAGAATAATTCATAAAGAAGAGAAGTTAATTGACAGATCTGTGTACTCTTGACTAATCACTCCAACCACAGAGTGACCATAATTCAGTTACGTTTAGTTTAGTGACGGAAAGGGATCGGTACATGCCACAGGTCAAGAGTTATCGATGGGGCAAGGGAAAGTATAATGCAATTAGACAATAATTAGGAGGCATAGAATGGGGTAGCAAAATGTAGGGGATGAGGACAATCGAAATGTGGAGCTGGTTTCAGGAACAGATATTGCGTGTCCTTGATAGGTCTGTCCCTGTCAGGTAGGGAGGAGGTGATAAGGTAAGGGAACCGTGGTTTACTACAGAAATTGTATCTCTTGTTACAAAGAAGAAGGAGGCTCATGTGATGATGAGACAAGATGGTACAGATGAGGCGATGGAGAGTTACAGATCAGTGAGGAAGGATTTAAAGAGTTAAGAAGAGCAAAGAGAGGACACGAGCAGCCTTTAGCAAATAGAATAAAGGAGAACCCTAAAGCTTTCTATAGGTATGTGAGGAATAAAAGGATGATTAGGGGTAGGAATAGGGCCAAAGAGAGAAGTGGGAAGTTGAGTGTGGACCCTGTGGAGATTGGACAGGTGCTAAATGAACATTTCTCATCTGTTTTCACTCAGGAAAGGAGAATATTGTGGAGGAGAAGAATGAGGTACGAGATATTAGACTAGAAAGGATCAAGGTTAGTTACAAACAGGTGTTATCAATTCTAGAAGGAGTGAAAGTAGACAAATCCCCTGGGCCAGATGGGATTTATCCAAAGATTCTTTGGGAAGCTAGGGAGGAGATAACAGAGCCTTTGGCTTTGATATTTGAGAAGTCATTGTCTACAGGTTTAGTACCAGAGGACTGGAGGATTGCAAATGCCCTTGTTCAAAAAGGGCAGCAGAGATGACTCAGGTAATTATAGACCAGTGAGCCTTACTTCTGTTGTAGGAAAGGTTTTGGGAAGGATTGAGAGATAGGATTTATAATAATCTAGCAAGCAACAATTTGATTTCAGATAGTCTACATGATTTTGTCAAGGGAAGGTCGTGTCTCACAAACCTCATTGAGTTTTTTGAGAAGGTGACCGAGCATGTAGATGAGGGTAAGGCAGTTAATGTGGTATACATGGACTTCAGTAAAGCCTTTGATAAGGTTCCACATGGTAGGCTGTTGGAGAAAATGCAGAGGCAAGGGATTGTGGGTGATTTAGCAGTTTGGATTAGAAACTGGCTTTCTGAAAGAAGGCAGCGAATGGTGGTTGATGAAAAATATTCAGCCTGGAGTCCGGTTACTAGTGGTGTGCCACAAGGATCTGTTTTGGGACCACTGCTGTTTGTCATTTTCATAAATGACTTAGACGCAGGCATAGGTGGATGGATTAGTAAATTTGCAGACGACACTAAAGTCAGTGGAGTAGTGGATAGTGTGGAAGAATGTTACAGGTTACAGGGGGACTTGGATAAACTGCAGAATCGGGCTGAGAGGTGGCAAATGGAGTTCAATGCAGCTAAATGTGAGGTGATGCACTTTGGGAAGAATAACAGGAAGGCAGAGTACTGGGTCAATGGAAAGATTCTTGGTAGTGTGGATGTGCAGAGGGATCTTGGAGTCCATGTACATGGATCCCTGAAAGTTACCACTCAGGTGGATAGTGCTGTTGAGAAAGCATATAGTGTGTTAGGTTTCATTGGTAGAGGGATTGAGTTCCAGATCCACAATATCATGCTGCAACTATACAAAACGCTAGTGTGGCCTCACTTGGAATATTGTGTACAGTTCTGATCGCCCCATTACAGGAAGGATGTAGAAGCATTGGAAAAGGTGCAGAGGAAATTTACCAGGATGTTGCCTGGTCTGGAGGGATGGTCTTATGAGGAAAGGCTGAGAGACTTGGGTCTGTACGCGTTGGAGAGAAGAAGGCTAAGAGGGAATTTGATAGAGACATACAAGATGATCAGAGGATTAGATAGGGTAGACAGTGAGAGTCTTTTTCCTAGGATGGTGACATCAGCTTGTACGAGGGGGCATAGCTGCAAATTGCAATTGAGGGGTGATAGATTTAAGACAGATGTCAGAGGCAGGTTCTTTATGCAGCGAATGGTAAGGGCATGGAATGCCCGACCTGCCAATGTAGTCAACTCAGCCACATTAGGGAGATTTAAACAATCCTTGGATAAGCACATGGATGATGATGGGATAGTGTAGGGGGACGAGCTGAGAATAGTTGACAGTTTGGCGCACATTGAGGGCTGATGGGCCTGTTCTGCTCTGTATTGTTCTATGTTCTATGTTCTATGATCTACAGACCCTAAGCCATTCATCAGGTGGGAAGCCAAGTTAGGTGCCTGCTAGCGAGATAAACTATCATAAAGAGGTACCAGTCTGAGCAAATCTGGAAAGTTCATAAGGTAACCTTGCACAGCTCACATGTCAGATACAATTGTTTTACAAAATGGCTTCTTAGCAAGGAGGACAAACTTTTGACCTTAAAATGCCTTTCTAACACATTGTGCCAGTATCTCTTCAATGTTCTAAGCTCAGAGCAGACTCCTGCTTTTAAGCAATGAATCGTTCTGTACCTGAGGCTGTGATGTTACTGTAAGGTTGCATTTAAACTGATTCATTAGTCTTTGAATTATTCTTTCTTGTGATTCAAATTCAAATAAGACATTAGATCTGACTATTAGAATTGACAGTGGGGCAGTCTGTAAGGTCTGTAGAGCGGTCTGTAAGAACAGCAAGTTAAAGCTTCATCAACATTACCTTTTTCAGAGTTTGTATTTAATAACTGGTGATGGCTACTCAATATCATCATAAAGTCCCAAAATGCAATTAAATTCAATCCAAAGCAGATAAGCACGAAGAGTTAATTTTCTCCGAGCTCCAACAGCCTCAGCACTAAAATGGTCTCTCTCTCTCTAGTGTCCTTTTGAACTCTCAAGTCAGGGTCTTGTAACAGCAAAGATTTTCTTTTTCCACTCCATGTCTGCCCTGCTTGCAAGGGGTAATAAGAATCCATTATAAAATATTAGATTAAAAATAGTGATGGAAAAGGATAGATCAGATCTAAAAGTTGAAGTTCTAAATTGGGGAAAGGCTAATTTTGACGGTATTAGGCAAGAACTTTTGAAAGCTGATAGGAGGCAGATGTTCACAGGTAAAGGTACGGCTGGAAAATGGGAAGCTTCAGAAATGAGATAACAAGAATCCAGAGAAAGTATATTCCTGTCAGGGTGAAAGGGAAGGCTGGTAGGTATAGGGAATGCTGGATGACTAAAGAAATTAAGGATTTGGTAAGAAGAAAGAAGGAAGCATATGTAAGGTACAGACAGGATAGATCATGTGAATCCTTAGAAGAGTATAAAGGAAGTAGGAGTATACTTAAGAGGGAATTCAGCAGGGCAAATGGGAACATGAGATAGCTTTGGCAAATAGAATTAAGGAGAATCCAAAGAGTTTTTACAAAGACAATAAAACAAAAGGGTAACTAGGGAGAGAATAGGGCCCCTCAAAGATCAGCAAGGCGGCCTTTGTATGGAGCTGCAGAAAATGAGGGATGTACTAAACAAGTATTTTGCATCAGTATTTACTGTGGAAAAGGATGTGGAAGATATAGACTGTAGGGAAATAGATGGTGACACCTTACAAAATGACCAAATTACAGAGGAGGAAGTGCTAGATGTCTTGAAACGGTTAAAGGTGGATAAATCCCCAGGACCTGATCGGGTATACCCTAGAACTCTGTGGGAAGCTAGAGAAGTGATTGCTGGGCCTCTTGCTGAGATATTTGTATCATCGATAGTCACAGGTGAGGTGCCGGAAGACTGGAGGTTGGCAAACATGGTGCCACTGTTTAAGAAGGGCGGTAAAGACAAGCCAGGGAACTTTAGACCAGTGAGCCTGACCTCAGTGGTGGGCAAGTTGTTGGAGAGAATCCTGAGGGACAAGATGTACATGTATTTGGAAAGGCAAGGACTGATTAGGGATAGTCAACATGGCTTTGTGTGTGGGAAATCATGTCTCACAAACTTGATTGACTTTTTTGAGGAAGTAACAAAGAGGATTGATGAGGACAGAGCAGTAGTTGTGATCTATATGGACTTCAGTAAGGCGTTTGACAAGGTTCCCCATGGGAGACTGGTTGGCAAGGTTAGATCTCATGGAATACAGGGAGAACTAACCATTTGGATCCAGAACTGGCTCAAAGGTAGAAGACAGAGGGTGGTGGCTGAGGGTTGTTTTTCAGACTGGAGGCCTGTGACCAGTGGAGTGCCACAAGGATCAGTGCTGGGCCCTCTACTTTTTGTCATTTACATAAATGATTTGGATGTGAGCATAAGAGGTACAGTTCGTAAGTTTGCAGATGACACCAAAATTGGAGGTGTAGTGGACAGCGAAGAGGATTACCTCAGATTACAACAAGATCTGGACCAGATGGGCCAATGGGCGGAGAAGTGGCAGATGGAGTTTAATTTAGATAAATGCGAGGTGCTGCATTTTGGGAAAGCAAATCTAAGCAGGACTTTACTTAGATTACTTAAAGTGTGGAAACATAGAACAGTACAGCACAGAACAGACCCTTCAGCCCACGATTTTGTGCCGACCATTGATCCTCATGTATGCACCCTCAAATTTGTGACCATATGCATGTCCAGCAGTCTCTGAAATATCCCCAATGACCTTGCTTCGACAACTGCTGCTGGCAACGCATTCTATGCTCTCTCAACTCTCTGTGTAAAAAACCCGCCTCTGACATCCTCTCTATACTTTCCTCCAACCAGCTTAAAACTATGACCCCTCAGGTTAGCCACTTCTGCCCTGGGAAATAGTCTCTGGCTATTGAGTCTCTCTATGCCTCTCATTATCTTGTATACCTCATTAGATTAGATTACTGATAGTGTGGAAGCAGGCCCTTCGGCCCAACACTCCACACCGACCCGCCGAAGGGCAGCCCACCCAGACCCATTGCCGAACATTTATCCCTTCCCCTAACACTACGGGCTATTTAGCATGGCCAATTCACCTAACCTGCACTTTTTTGGACTGTGGGAGGAAACCCGAGCACCCGGAGGAAACCCATGCAGACACAGAGAGAATGTGCAAACTCCACACACAGTCGCCTGAGGCGGGAATTGAACCCGGGTCTCTGGCGCTGTGAGGCAGCAGTGCTAACAACTGTGCCACCGTGCAGTAAGGTCCTTGAGAGTGTTGCTGAACAAGGAGACCTTGGAGTGCAGGTTCATAGCTCCTTGAAAGTGGAGTCGCAGGTAGATACGATAGTGAAGAAGGCGTTTAGTATGCTTTCCTTTATTGGTCAGAGTATTGAGTACAGGAGTTGGGAAGTCATGATGCGGCGTCAGTTCTGGTCTCCTTCCTATCAGTAGGAAGTTGTGAAATTTAAGACCATAAGACATAGGAGTGGAAGTAAGGCAATTCGGCCCATCGAGTCCACTCCGCCATTCAATCATGGCTGATGGGCACTTCAACTCAACTTACCTGCATTCTCCCCTTAGCCCTTAATTCCCCGAGACAACAAGAATCTATCAATCTCTGCCTTGAAGATATTTAGCATCCCGGCCTCCACTGCATTCTGCGGCAATGAATTCCACAGGCCCACACTCTCTGGCTGAAGAAATGTCTCCACATTTCTGTTCTGAATTTACCCCAGCTAATTCTAAGGCTGTGTCCACGGGTCCTAGTCTCCTCACCTAACGGAAACAATTTCCTGGCATCCACCCTTTCCAAGCCATGTATTATCTTGTACGTCTCTATTAAGTCTCCCCTGAATCTTCTAAACTCCAATGAATACAATCCCAAGATCCTCAGCCATTCCTCATATGTTAGGCCTACCATTCCAGGGATCATCCGTGTGAATCTCCGCTGGACACGTTCCAGTGCCAGTATGTCCTTTCTGAGGTGTGGGGACCAAAACTGGACACAGTACTCCAAATGGGGCCTAACCAGAGCTTTATAAAGTCTCAGTAGCACAACGGTGCTTTTATATTCCAACCCTCTTGAGATAAGTGACAACATTGCATTCGCTTTCTTAATCACAGACTCAACCTGCATGTTGACCTTTAGAGAATCCTCGACGAGCACTCCCGGATCCCTTTGTACTTTGGCTTTACGAATTTTCTCACCGTTTAGAAAGTAGTCTGTGCTTTTATTCTTTTTGCCAAAGTGCAAGACCTCGCATTTGTTCACGTTGAATTCCATCAGCCATTTCCTGGACCACTCTCCCAAACTGTCTAGATCCTTCTGCAGCCTCCCCACTTCCTCAGTACTACCTGCCTGTCCACCTATCTTCGTATCATCGGCAAAATTCGCTACAATGCCCCCAGTCCCTTCATCCAGATCATTAATATATAATGCGAACAGCTGTGGCCCCAACACTGAACCCTGTGGGACACCGCTCGTCACCGGCTACCATTCTGAACAAGAACCTTTTATCCCAACTCTCTGCCTTCTGTCAGACAGCCAATCCTCAATCCATCCCAGTAGCTCACCTCGAACACCATGGGCCCTCACCTTGCTCAGCAGCCTCCCGTGTGGCACCTTATCAAAGGCCTTTTGGAAGTCTAGATAGACCACATCCACTGGGTTTCCCTGGTCTAACCTGCTTGTCATCTCTTCAAAGAATACCAACAGGTTTGTCAGGCATGACCTCCCCTTAGTAACTCCATGTTGACTTGTTCTAATCAGACTCTGCTCTTCTAAGAATTTAGAAACCTCATCCTTAATGATGGATTCTAGAATTTTACCAACAACCGAGGTTAGGCTAATTGGCCTATAATTTTCCATCTTTTGTCTTGATCCTTTCTTGAACAATGGGGTTACAACCACGATCTTCCAATCATCCGGGACTTTCCCTGACTCCAGTGACTCTTGAAAGATCTCAACC
The DNA here is from genome assembly GCF_047496795.1 of Chiloscyllium punctatum. NCBI lineage: Eukaryota > Metazoa > Chordata > Chondrichthyes > Orectolobiformes > Hemiscylliidae > Chiloscyllium > Chiloscyllium punctatum. The sequence goes on from NC_092739.1 coordinate 170,310,613, forward strand.
AATGCCTCCGCTATTTCCTCAGCCACCTCTCTCAGAACTCTAAGATGTATCCCATCGGGGCCAGGAGATTTATCAATTCTAAGACTTTTTAGCTTTTCTCGCACTATCTCTTTTGTAATGACAACCATACTCAACTCAGCCCCCTGACTCCCTTTAATTGTTGGGATATTACTCATGTCTTCCACTGTGAAAACTGACGCAAAGTACTTGTTAAGTTCTCCTGCTATTTCCTTATCTCCCATCACTAGGCTTCCAGCATTAGTTTGAAGTGGCCCAATGTCTACTTTTGTCTGTCGTTTCTTTCTTATGTATTGAAAGAAACTTTTACTATCGTTTCTAATATTACTGGCTAGCCTACCTTCATATTTGATCCACTCCTTTCTTATTACTATCTTTATTATCCTCTGTTTGTTTTTGTAGCCTTCCCAATCTTCTGATTTCCCACTGCTCTTGGCCACTTTATAGGATCTCTCTTTTTCTTTAATACATTTCCTGACTTCCTTTGTCAGCCATGACTGTCTAATCCCTCCCCGGATAATCTTTCTTTTCTTGGGGACGAACCTTTGTACAGTGTCCTTAATTATACCCACAAACTCCTGCCATTTTTGGTTTACTGTCTTCCCCGCAAGCCTCTGCTTACAGTCTATTTTTGTTAGTTGCTCTCTCATGCCCTCATAATTACCTTTATTTAATTGTAACACCATTACATCCGATTTTGCCTTCTCTCTTTCAAACTGCAGACTGAACTCTACCATATTATGATTGCTGCTTCCTAAGGGTTCCCTTACTTTAAGATCTTTTATAAAGTCTGGTTGATTGCAAAGCACTAGGTCCAGAATAGCCTGCTCCCTTGTGGGCTCCATGACAAGCTGTTCCAAAAAGCCATCCTGTCAGCATTCCATGAATTCCCTCTCCTTTGGATCCACTGGCAACATTATTTACCCAGTCCACCTGTATTTTGAAGTCTCCCATGATCACCGTGACCTTGCCTTTCTGACATGCCTTCTCTATTTCCCGGTACATGTTGCGTCCCTGGTCCTGACCACTGTTAGGAGGTCTGTACACAACTCCAATTATGTTTTTTTTGCCTTTGTGGTTCCTCAATTCCACCCACACAGACTCCACATCATCTGACGCAATGTCATTCAGTGCCATAGATTTAATTTTGTTCTTAACTAACAAAGCAACCCACCCCCTCTGCTGACCTCCCTGTCTTTTCGATAAGTTGAAAATCCTTGGAAGTTTAACTGCCAGTCCTGACCCCCCTGTAACCAAGTCTCTGTGATGCCTACTACATCATAATCATTCACTATGATCTGTGCCATTAGTTCATCTGCTTTGTTATGAATGCTACGAGCATTCAGGTAAAGCGCCTTAATGCTAACTTTCTTATGATTAGAGATATTGGAAGTCATATGATGTCCAAAGTTATCCTTGCTTTTTTCTGCATTCCCAGTCTGCCTCAATTTTAAATCCGCCCGGACACATGCTATCCTGCTGCTTATCTTTCCATTTAACGCCATACTCCCTGTCGCTTTCACTTTCCCTTCCCCCCAACTCAGAAGTTTAAAGTCCTACTGACCACCCTATTTATCCTCTTCGCTGGAACATTGGTACCTGATCGGTTCAGGTGGAGACCGTCCCAACGGTACAGATCCCCCCTGTTCCAAAACTGATGCCAATGCCCCATGAAGTGGAATCCCTCTTTCCCACACCAATCCCTTAGCCACGTGTTTACTTGCCTAATTTTCTTGTCCCTATGCCAATTGGCACGTGGCTCGGGCAGTAATCCGGAGATTATGACCCTTGAGGACCTGTGCTTCAATTTCCTGCCTAGTGCCTCGTAATCCCCAAACAGGTCCTCCACCCTAGTCTTGCCTATGTTGTTAGTACCAACGTGGACCGCAACAACTGAATCCTCCCCCTTCCCGCTCCAATATCCTTTCAAGCCAGTCGGAGATGTCCCGCACCCTGGCACCGGGCAGGCAACACATCATGCGAGACTCCTGATCCGGCTTGCAAAGGATCCTATCTGTCCCCCTAATTATAGAATCCCCTATAACCACTACTTGTCTATTAACTCCCCCCTCTTGAATGGCCTTCTGCACCATGGTGCCTTGGTCAGTTGGCTCATCCTGTCCAGAGCCCTTTTCCTCATCCGAACAGGGAGCAAGAATCTCGTACCTGTTGGACAGGGTCAAGGGCTGAGGCTCCTGCACTCCTGAACTCAGGTTCCCCCTACCTGCCTCATTTACAGTCACACTCTGATGAGCCTGATCACTAGCTGAATGTGAATTACTTAATCTCCCAGGTGTGACTGCCTCCTGAAACAAAGCGTCCAGGTAACTCTCCCCCTCCTGGATGTGCCGCAGTGTTTGAAGCTCAGATTCCAGATCATCAACTCTGAGCCGGAGTTCTTCCAGCAACCAACACTTGTTGCAGATGTGGTCACTGCCATTCACAATGGGATCAGCCAGCTCCCACATCATTCAGCTACAGCACATCACCTGCCCAGCCATCTCTGCTTAGTTAATTAATTACTTAGTTACTTTATACAAGTTTGAGTTAGAATACTTTCTGATACCTCTCTGCTATAGTCTTTTCCTAAAGAATTAATATATACACACACACAAAAACAAAGTAAATTTTTAACCAGTCACTGGTAAAGAAATAGAAAATCCTTACCTTAAAAAAAAACCCAGTGTAGTTAAGGAGGTTAGAGGTTAGAGGAGGAGGGTGAGTGGGAGATACTGCAGGTGTAGAATCTCGGGTTTAGCCGCCTTCCCGATTTATATACTCACTGCTGCTCCCACTCAAATGGCCGTTGGTGTCGAAGGGTGAGTATTTATACTCACTGCTTTCCTTCCCGGCTGCTCCTCTGGTAGACGTCACTTCCCCTGCTGCTCCCACTCTTTCTGTGAAGAGAGGAACAAAAAAACACCGCTGCCCGCTACAGGTCAGTAATTTTAATACAAACTGTCTTACCTTAATTTGAAAGGGTTCAGAAAAGATTTACAAGGATGTTGCCAGGGTTGGAGGATCTGAGCTACAGGGAGAGGCTGAACAGGCTGGGGCTGTTTTCCCTGGAACGTCGGAGGATGAGGGGTGACCTTATAGAGGTTTACAAAATTATGAGGGGCATGGATAGGATAAATAGACATAGTCTTTTCCCTGGTGTGGGAGAGTCCTAGAGGGCATAGGTTTAGGATGAGAGGGGAAAGATATAAAAGAGACCTAAGGGGCAATGTTTTCATGCAGAGGCTGGTACATGTGTGGAATGAGCTGCCAGAGGATGTGGTGGAGGCTGGTACAACTGCAACATTTAAGAGGCATTTGGATGGGTATATGAATAGGAAGGGTTTGGGGGGATATGGGCCTGGCGCTGCCAGGTGGGACTAGATTGGGTTGGGATATCTGGTCGGCATGGACGGGTTGGACCGAAGGGTCTGTTTCCTTGCTGTACATCTCTATGACTCAATGACTTATTTTCCTGCTAGACCCCCGTCCCAGTCAATTCTACTCAGCTCCTCCCTCATGCCACTGTAGTTGCCTGCATTCACCTGTAATACCGTTCCCCCAATTCTATCGTCTCCCTCTCAAATTGCAGAGGAAATTCAATCATATTATGATTACTGCCTCCTCAGGGTTCCTTCACCTTCAGGTCCAACCCGTCCATTTATCCACTTTTAACCATTTCAAGACATCCAGCACTTCCTCCTCTGTAATCTAGATATTTTGCAAGATGTCACCATCTATTTCCCTACAGACTAGATCTTCCATATCCTTTTCCACAGTAAATACTGATGCAAAATGCTTGTTTAGTATCTCCCCCATTTTCTGCGGCTCCACACAAAGGCCGCCTTGGTGATTTTGAGGGGCCCTATTCTCTCCCTAGTTACCCTTTTGTCCTTAATATATTTGTAAAAACCCTTTTGGATTCTCCTTAACACTATTTGCCAAAGCTATCTCATGTCTCCCTTTTGCCCTCCTGATTTCCCTCTTAAGTATACTCCAACTTCCTTTATACTCTTCTAAGGATTCACTCGATCTACCCTGTCTATACCTGACATATACTTCCTTCTTTTCCTTAACCAAATCCTCAATTATTTTAGTCATCCAGCATTCCCTATACCTACCAGCCTTTCCTTTCACCCTAGTAGGAATATACTTTCTCTGGATTCTTGTTATCTCATTTCTGAAGGCTTCCCATTTTCCAACCATCATTTTACCTGCGAACATCTGCTCCCTATCAGCTTTTGGAAGTTCTTAAAGGTAAAAACAATGACTACAGATGCTGAAAATCAAATACTGGATTAGTGGTGCTGGAAGAGCACAGCAGTTCAGCAGGATGCTGCCTGAACTGCTGTGCTCTTCCAGCACCACTAATCCAGTTTTGGAAGTTCTTGCCTAATACTGTCAAAATTGGCCTTTGTCCAATTTAGAACTTCAACTTTTAGATCTGGTCTATCATTTTCCATCACTATTTTAAATCTAATAGAATTATGGTCACTGGCCCCAAAGTGCTCCCACACTGACACCTCATTCACCCGCCCTGCCATATTTCCCCTGAGCTACAGGGAGAGGCTGAACAGGCTGGGGTTGTTTTCCCTGGAGCGTCGGAGGCTGAGGGGTGACCTTGTAGAGGTTTACAAAATTATGAGGGTCATGGATAGGATAAATAGATAAAGTCTTTTCCTTGGGGTCAGGGAGTCCAGAACTAGAGGGCATAGGTTTAGGGTGAGAGGGGAAAGATATAAAAGAGACCTAAGGAGAAACTTTTTCACGCAGAGGGTGGTACGTGTATGGAATGAGCTGCCAGAGGATGTGGTGGAGGCTGGTGCAATTGCAACATTTAAAAGGCATTTGGATGGGTACATGAATAGGACGGGTTTGGAGGGATATGGGCCAGGCGCTGGCAGGTGGGACTAGATTGGGTTGGGATATCTGGTCGGCATGGACGGGTTGGACTGAAGGGTCTGTTTCCATGCTGTACATTTCTGTGACTCTATATGCATGTCCTGCAGTCTCTTAAATGTCCCCAATGACCTCGCTTCCACAACTGCTGTTGGCAACGCATTCCATGCTCTCTCAACTCTCTGTGTAAAGAACCCGCCTCTGACATCCCCTCTATATTTCCGTCAAACAGCTTAAAACTATGACCCCTCATGTTAACAATTTCTGCCCTGGGAAAAAGTCTCTGGCTATCAACTCTATCTATGCCTCTCATTATCTTGTATACCTCAATTAGGTGCCTCTCTTCTTTCGTTTTTCCAACGAAAAATGTCCGAGCTCAGTCAACCTCTCTTCATAAGATAAGCCCTCCATTCCAGGCAGCATCCTGGTAAACCTCCTCTGAATCCTCTCCAAAGCATCCACATCTTTCCTATAATAGGGCGACCAGAACTGGACGCAGTATTCCAACTGCGGTCTAACCAAAGTGTTATAGAGCTGAAACAAGATCTCACGACTCTTAAACTCAATCCCCCTGTTAATGAAAGCCAAAACACCATATGCTTTCTTAACAACCCTGTCCACTTGGGTGGCCATTTTAAGGGATCTATGTACCTGCACACCAAGATCCCTCTGTTCCTCCACACTGCCAAGAATCCTATTCTTAATCCTGTACTCAACTTTCAAGTTCGACCTTCTAAAATGCATCACCTCGCATTTATCCAGGTTGAACTCCATCTGCCACCTCTCAGCCAATCTCTGCATCTTGTCAATGTCACGCTGCAGCCTACAACAGTTCTCTATACTGTCAACGATACCTCAAACCTTTGTGTCATCTGCAAACTTGCTGACCCATCCTTCAAGCCCCTCATCCAAGTCATTAATAAAAATTACGAAGAGTAGAGGCCCAAGAACAGAGCCCTGTGGAACAGCACTCACCTCTGACTTCCAGGCAGAATACTTTCCTTCCAGTACCACTCGCTGTCTTCTGTTGACAGCTAATTCTGTATCCAGACAGCTAAATTTCCCTGTATCCCATTCCTCCTCACCTTCTGAATGAGCCTACCATGGGGAACGTTATCAAATGCCTTGCTGAAGTCCATATGCACCACATCCACCGCTCGACCCTCATCAACTTGTCTAGTAACATCTTCAAAGAACTCAATAAGATTTATGAGGCATGACCTGCCCCTCTCAAAGCCGTGCTGACTGCCTTTAATCAAGCCATGCTCTTCCAGATGGTCATAAATCCTATCCCTCAGAATCCTTTCTAACACCTTGCAGATGACAGACGAGAGACTGACTGGTCTGTAATTGTCGGGGATTTCCCTATTTCCTTTCTTGAAGAGAGGAATTACATTTGCCTCCCTCCGGTCCTCAGGTACGACTCCGGTGGAGAGCGAGGATGCAAAGAACTTCGCAAGTGGCGAAGCAATTGCATTTCTCATTTCCCAAAGCAGCCGAGGAAAATCTGGTCCGGGCCTGGCGACTTGTTAATCTTAATGTTTGTCAAAATTTTCAGCACGTCAGCTTCTTCAATCTCTATCCATTCCAGCATGCTTACCTGCTCCTCAATGGTTTCATTCACTACAAGGTTCTTTTCTTTGGTAAAGACAGAAGCAAAAAGCTCATATAGGGCTTTCCCTCCCTCCTCAGATTCTATACAGCAGTTCCCTATGTTATCCCTGATTGGCCCTACTCTTTCTTTGATTATTCTCTTATTCCTCACATAAGTGTAAAATGCCTTTGTGTTCTCCCTAATCCTTCCTGCCAAGCCTTTCTCGTGTCCCCTCCTGGCTCTCCTCAGACCATTTTTGAGCTCCTTCCTTACCTGCCTGTAGAGCTGAGCTTGACCCTAGCTTCCTCCACCTTAATTAAGCTGCCTTCTTCCTTTTGACGAGAAGTTCCTCCGCTCTCGTCATCCAAGGTTCCTTTACCTTACCCCTTCTTGCCTGTCTCAGAGGGACATATTTATTCATCACTCGCAACAACTGTTCCTTAAACAGTCTCCACATGTCTATAGTGCCCTTTCCATCGAACAATTGCTCCCAGTCCATGCTTCCTAAGTCATGTCTAATTGCATCATAGTTTCCTCTTCCCCAATTAAATATCCTCCCATTTTGCCTAATCCTCTCCTTCTCCATAGCTATGTAGAATGTGAGGCAGTTGTGGTCACTATCACCAAAATGCTCTCCCACCACAAGATCTGACACCTGTCCTGGCTCGTTGACGAGCACCAAATCCAAAATGGCCTCTCCCCTCATTGGCCTGTCAATGTACTGAGTTAGGAAACCCTCCTGAACACACCTAACAAAAACAGCTGCTCGAAGGAGGTTCCAATCATATTGGGAAAGTTAAAGTCACCCATTACAACAACCCTACTATGTCCACACTTTTCCAAAATCTGCCGACCTATGCTTTCTTCAATCTCCCTGCTGCTATTGGGGGGGCCTGTAGTAAACCCCGAAAGAGGTGACTGCTCCCTTGGTGTTCCTAATTTCCACCCATACTGACTCAGTAGGCAGACCCTCCTCGACAATGGTAACTTCTGTAGCTGTGATACCCTCTCTGATTAGCAGTGCTACACCCCCTCTTTCTCCCCTCCCTATTCTTTTTAAATGCTCTAAACCCTGGAACATCCAGCAACCATTCCTGCCCCTGAGAATTCCATGTCTCTGTTATGGCCACAACATCATAGCACCAGGTATTCATCCATGCTCTAAGTTCATCGCTTCTTTCCTGATATTCCTTGCGTTAAAGCAAACACACTTTAACTGATCCCTTGGTTCTTTCCCAGGAAATTCCTTCCCACTGGCTGTGCTACCTCTTGCTATTGCCTCATCTGCATCAACTCTCACCTCTGGCTCGGGTTCCCACCTCCCTGCCATACTAGTTTAAACCCTCTCTAACTACTCGAGCAAACCTTCCACCCAGGACATTGGTCCCCTTCCAGTTCAGATGCAACCCGTCCTACTTGTACAGATCCCACCTTCCCCAGAAGGCATCCCAATTATGTACATATCTGAAGCCCTCCCTCCTACACCAGCTGCGCAGCCACATGTTAAGCTGCACCTGCAAAGTGCTCCCCCACTGACACCTCAGTCACCTGCCCTGCCTTATTTCCCAAGAGTATGTCAAGTTTTGCACCTTCTCTAGTAGGTACATCCACATACTGAATCAGAAAATTGTCTTGTACACACTTAACAAATTCCTTACCATCTAAACCTTAACACTATGGCAGTCCGAGTCTATGGTTGGATAGTTAAAATCCCCTCTCATAACTACCCTATTATTCTTACAGATAGCTGAGATCTGGGTGGCACAATGGCTCAGTGGTTAGCACTGCTGCCTCACAGCATCAGGGAGCCAGGTTCGCTTCCAGCCTCGGGTAACTGTCTGTGTGGAGTTTATACATTCTCCCTGTGTGTGTGTGGGTTTCCTCTGGGTGCTCCAGTTTCCTCCCACAGCCCAAAGATGTGCAGGTCTGGTAAATTGGTCAAAGTGTTAGGTGCATTAGTCAGAGGGAAAATGGGTCTGGGTGGGTTACTCTTCAGAGGGTCGGTGTGGACTGGTTGGGCCAAAGGGCCTGTTTCCACACTGTAGGGAATCTAATCTAAACTAATCTCAATTCTCAATTTCCCTCTATTAGGGAGTCTATAATACAATCCCAATAAGGTGATCCTCCCTTTCTTATTTCTCAGTTCCACCCAAATAACTTCCCTGGATGTATTTCCAGGAATATCCTCCCTCAGCACAGCTGTAATGCTATCCCTTATCAAAAATGCCACTCCCCCTCCTCTCTTGCCTCCCTTTCTATCCTTCCTGTAGCATTTGTATCCTGGAACATTAAGCTGCCAGTCCTGCCCATCCCTGAGCCATGTTTCTGTAATTGCTATGATAACCCAGTCCCATGTTCCTAATCATGCCCTGAGTTCATCTGCCTTCCCTGTTAGGCCCCTTGCATTGAAATAAATGCAGTTTAATTTATTAGTCCTACCTTGTCCCTGCCTGCTCTGACTTCTGTTCTCAGCTGTACCCGTCTCAGATCTCTTTCCTCACTATCTCCCTGGGTCCCACCACCCCACCTTACTATTTTGAATCCTCCCAAGCAGTTCTAGCAAATTTCCCAGTATATTAGTCCCCTTCCAATTTAGGTGCAAACTGTCCTTCTTGAACAGGTCACTTCTACCCCAAAAGAGATTGTGAAACAGCAATGGCGGGAGTTTCTGGCAGTATTTCAGGAGACCCGGCAGAGATTCATCCCGAGGATAAAGAAGCATGGTACAGGGAGGATGAGGCTAACTGTGGCTAACTCAAGAAGGCAGAGATCGCATAAAAACAGAAGAGAAAGCATATAATGTGGCAAAGGGCAGTGGGAAACCAGAGGATTGGGAAGGTTACAAAGACCAACAGGGGGCAACAAGAAAAGAAATAAGGAGAGAGAAGATTATATATGAGGGTAAGCCAGCCAGTAATATAAAGGAAGACCGTGAGAGTTTCTTTTGATAGATAAAGGGCAAAAAGAGAGGCAAATGTGGACATTGGACTGCTGGAAGATGATGCTGGAGAGATAGTAGTAGGGAACAAGGAAATGGCTTAGGAACTGAATAATTACTTTGTGTCAGTCTTCACGATGGAATACACGAGTAATATCCTAAAAGTGCAAATCAGTGAGGGGGCAGAGCTGAGTATGATGGCCATCATCAAGGAGAAGGTGTGAGAAAAACTGAATGGCCTGCAGGTGGATAAATCACCTTGTCCAGATGGACTACACCCCAGAGTTCTAAGGGAGAAGTGTGATAACATAGGGCAGAGTCAGCATGGTTTTATCAAGGGGAGGTCATGCCTGACAGATCTGCTCACATTCTTTGAGGAAGTAACAAGCAGATTAGACCAAGGAGAGCCAATGGATGTTATCTACCTGGACTTCAAGAAGGCGTTTGCACAAGGTGCCACACAAGAGTCTACAGAGTAAGATAAGGGTCCGTGGTGTTAGACACAAGATGTGAGCATGGATAGAAGCCTGACTGTCTGGCAGGAAGCAGAGAGTGGGGATAAAAGGGTTCCTCACAGGATGGCAGCTGGTGACAAGTGGTGTTCACCAAAGCTCAGTGTTGGCACCACAACCTTTCACTTTATACATTAACGATCTAGATGAAAAAAACTGTGGGCATTCTGGCCACAAAGAAAAGTAGAGAGACAGGTAGTATTACAGAGGTGCGGGGGGGGGGGTGCTGCAGAAAGATTTGGACAGGTTAGGAGAGCGGGCAAAGTGGCAGATGGAGTACAACACAGGAAAATGTGAGGTCATGCACTTTGGTAGGAAGAATAGAGGCATGGACTGTTTTCTAAATGGGGAGAAAATTCAGAAGTCTGAAGTATGAAGGGACTAGTCCAGGGAGTTCTAGTCCAGGATACTCTCAAGGTAAGCTTTCAGATTGAGTCAGTAGTTGGGAAGGCAAATGAAATGTTGGTATTAATTTTGAGAAAACTTGAATACAAAAGCAGGGATGTACATCTGAGGCTGTGTAAGGTTCTGGTCAGACTACATTTGGAGTATTGTGTGCAGTTGTGTGCCCCATATCTCAGGAAGGATGTACTGGCCCTGGAGTTGTGTCCAGAGGAGGTTCATGAGAACGGCCCCAGGAATGAAAAGCTTAACATATGTGGAACATTTGAGAACTCTGGCTGTACAGTGGATGGAGTTTAGAAGGATGAGGGGGATCTAATTAAACATACACAATACTGAATGGCCTAGACAGAGTAGATGTTGGGAAGATGTTTCCATTGGTAGGAGAGACTAGGACCCAAGGGCACAGCCTGAAAGTAAAGGGAAGAGCTTTTAGAGCAAAGCTAAGAAGAAACTTCTTCAGCCAGGGAGTGGTGAATCTGTGGACTTCATTGCCACAGAAGGCTGTGGAGGCCAGGTCAATGAGTATATTTAAGATGAAGACAGGTTCTTTAGTATCAAAGGAATCAGGAGTTACAGGGAGAAAGTGGGAGAATGAGGTTGAGAAACGTATCAGCCTTGATTGAATGGTGGACCAGATTCGATGGGCTGAATGGTCTCATTTCTGCTCCTTTGTCTTATGGTCTTATCGTTTTGGGCAGAAGCCCTTCATCAGGAATATAGAGGGGCAAGGGGGAATGAATAGGGGGTATATGAATGCCGTGGGGGGGACATATGTGGGAAGGGGAAAGTTAGCATTAGGTGAAGGGTAATTATGATTGGTCTGGGGGGACTGATAGAATGGATAGGTAGGAAGGAAAATGGACATGTCAAGCGGGTGGTGCCGAGTTGGTGGGTTGGACCTGGGATGAGGTGTCAGGTGGGGAGATTTGGAAACTAGTGAAATCGATGTTGATGCCATGTGATTGAAGGGTTTTAAGGTGGAAGATGGCTGAGGCAGATTGGCAGGTGCTTGGACTTGGCAGTGGAGAAGGCCCAGGACTTGCATGTTATCTTTGTAAAAACTGCTGTTTGGCCTGCTAACTGGACAGCCTTTCAATTGTTTTTCAGTTCGCACCCGTCTGCATACTGGCAAACCTTCATGCCCTTTCACAGACATCTGTTTTCAATCTCTAAGCACAGAAAAAAAAACATTTTTTAAAGGGATCCCACAAAGCTTTCCCCATTTCACAATTTTACACACACCAAATTCTAACTTCCTGTCTCCCAATCTACAATTAGTCTACAACACGCTAGTTTGCTCAAATAGATTATTTTCTGTCTCTTTATTACCCTATTAATCCTGTTTAGCTGAATTCTGAATTTATCTGTCATCGGGGTGATGAGTATGTATTCGTTTGCATGGTAATGAATTGAATTGAGTTGAATTGATTGTCACGTGTACCGAGACACAGTGAAAAGCTTTGTCTTGCAAGCAAGACAGGCAGATCACAGAGTTAAGTAGCAGAGATAGTATATAATAGGTAAACAGCGGTAAAAACACAGGAAAAGGGACGAATATTAAGAGTTTGAGAGTCCATTCAACATTCTAACAACATTATGGGCGGCACGGTGGCACAGTGGTTAGCACTGCTGCCTCACAGCACCAGAGACCTGGGTTCAATTCCCGCCTCAGGCGACTGACTGTGTGGAGTTTGCACGTTCTCCCCGTGTCTGCGTGGGTTTCCTCCGGGTGCTCCGGTTTCCTCCCACAGTCCAAAGATGTGCAGGTCAGGTGAATTGGCCATCCTAAATTGCCTGTAGTGTAGGTAAGGGGTAGATGCAGGGGTATGGGTGGGTTGCGCTTCGGCGGGGCAGTGTGGACTTGTTGGGCCGAAGGGCCTGTTTCCACACTGTAAGTAATCTAATCTAATCAAAAGTAATCTAATCTAATCTAAACTGTTACAAAACTGGCTGGTCCGTGTGTTCAGGTTTCTGTACCTTCTCCCCGATGGTAGAGGTTGGAGAAAAACATTGCCAGGGTGGGATGGATCTTTGAGAATGCTGGCGGCCTTTCTTTGACAGCGGGCCTGGTAGATGGATTCTATAGATGGGAGGTTGGTCTTTGTGATTGTCCAGGCCAAGTTCACCATTCTCTGTAACTGTCTCCAATCTTGAATGGTACAGTTGCCATACCAGGTAGTGATACATCCAGACAGAATGCTCTTAGTGGTGCACCTATAAAAGTCGGTAAGGGTATTCACCGTCATCCCAAATTTCCTCAGCTGCCTGAGGAAGAAGAGACGTTGTTGAGCCTTTGTAACCAGTGCGTCCACATGGAGAGTCCAAGAAAGCTTGTTGTGGATGACCACTCCCAGGAGTTTGACACTCTCTACTCATTCCACCTCTGTGCTGTTAATGTGTAGGGGGGCACATGAGTAACATCCCTCCGAAAGTCAATCATGAGATCCTTGGTTTTGCCGGCATTGAGAGCGAGGTTGTTTTCAATTTTTCCAGGTCTTCCACCTCCCGTCTGTAGTCTGTTTCGCCACCATCTGAGATTCGACTGACTATGGTGGTGTCATCGGCGAACTTGTAAATGTCATTAGTCTGGTATTTGGCGACACAGTCTTGGGTATACAGTGGGTACAGTAGGGGGCTGAGTACGCACCCCTGGGGAGGAGGGGAGGAGGGGGGGAGGGGGAGGGGGAGGGTCCAGTGTTGAGCGTTAGTGAGGATGAAATTAGATTAGATTAGATTACTTACAGTGTGGAAACAGGCCCTTCGACCCAACAAGTCCACACCGCCCCGCCGAAGCGCAACCCCTACATCTACCCTTTACCTAACACTACGGGCAATTTAGCATGGCCAATTCACTTGACTTGCACATCTTTGGACTGTGGGAGGAAACCGGAGCACCCGGAGGAAACCCACGCAGACACGGGGAGAATGTGCAAACTCCACACAGTCAGTTGCCTGAGGTGGGAATTGAACCCCGGTCTCTGGCGCTGTGAGGCAGCAGTGCTAACCACTGTGCCACCGTGCCGCCCTCAAATATTGTCCCCGTCTGCGTGGGTTTCCTCCGGGTGCTCCGGTTTCCTCCCACAGTCCAAAGATGTGCAGATCAGGTGAATTGGCCATGCTAAATTGACCGTAGTGTTAGGTAAGGGGTAGATGTAGGGGTATGGGTGGGTTGCGCGTAAGTAATCTAATCTAATCTAATCTAATCAATCTTCACTGATTGTGGCCTGTGGGTCAGGAAACTGAGGATCCAGTTGCAGAGAGTGGGGCTCACTAACCGAGATCACTAAGTTAAGTAATCAGTCTCGAGGGGATAATAGTGTTGAAGATCGAATCGTAGTCAGTGAGTGGGATTCTTACGTAGCTGTTCTTGGTGGCAAGATGTTCTAGGGAGCAGTGAAGGTCAAGTGATATGGCATCTGACGTGGATCTTTTGGTCCAGTAGGCAAATGAGAGTGGGTCAAGAGTGGGGAGGCTGGAGTTGATTAATGTCATGGCCGGCCTTTCAAAGCACATCATGACCAGTGAAGTTAGGGCCACTGGGCGGTAGTCATGGAGACATGCTGCATGAGCCTTCTTAGGCACAGGGATGATGTTGGCCCTCTTGAAAGATAGAACATAGAAAAGTACAGCATAGAACAGGCCCCTGATGTGCTGAGACTTATTCCTAATCTAAAATAAAATAACCTAACCTATGCACCCCCCACTTCAACGGTGCCAGGTCCAGCAGTCGCTTAAATGTCCCCAATGACTCTGCTTCCACCACCACAGCTGGCAATTCCATTCATTCACAACTCTCTGCATAAAGAACCTACCTCTGACATCTCCTTTATACCTTCCTCCAAATATCTTCAAACTATGACTCCTCGTACCAGTCAATCCTGCCCTGGGGAAAAGTCTCTGGCTATTGACTCTATCTATTCCTCTCATTATTTTGTACACCTCGATCAGGTCTCCTCTCTTCCTCCTTCTCTCCAGAGAGAAAAGTCTGAGCTTATTCAACCTTTCGTCATAAGGCAAGCCCTCCAGTCCAGGCAGCATCCTGGTAAACCTTCTTTGCACCCTCTCCAAAGCCTCTGTATCTTTCCTATAGTAGGGTGACCAGAACTGGACACAATATTCCAAGTGTGGTCTCACCAGGGACTTGTAGAGCTGCAGCAAAACCTCGCGGCTCTTAAACTCGATCCCCCTATTAATGAAAGCCAAAACACCATACGCTTTCTTAACAACCCTATCCACTTAGATGGCAACTTTGAGGGATCTGTGTACTCGCCCACCCAGCTCCCTCTGTTCCTTCACACTGCCAAGAATCCTGTCTTTAATCCTATATTCAGCATTCGAGTTCGACCTTCCAAAGTGCATCACTTCGCATTTATCCAGGTTGAACTCCATCTGCCATTTCTCAGCCCAGCTCTGCATCCTGTCTATGTCGCGCTGCAGCCTGCAGTAGCCCTCGATACTATCTTTGTGTCATCTGCAAATTTACTAACCCATCCCTCAACCTCCTCATCCAAGTCGTTTATTAAAAACCACAAAGAGCAGAGGCCCAAGAACAGAGCCCTGCGGGACCCCACTCAACACTGACCTCCAGCCAGAATACTTTCCATCTACAACCACTCTCTGCCTTCTGTCAGCCAACCAATTCTGAATCCAGATAGTCAAATCTCCCTGTATCCCATACCTCTTGACTTATGAATGAGCCTACCATGAGGAACCTTATCAAATGCCTTGCTGAAATCCATATATACCACATCCACTGCTTAACCTTCATCAACCTGTCTTGCCACCTCCTCAAAGAAATCAATAAGATTTGTGAGGCATGACCTGCCCTTCACAAAGCCATGCTGACTGCCTTTAATCACACTATGCTTTGCCAAATAGTCATAAATGCTTTCCCTCAGAATTCTTTCCAAAACCTTGCTGACCACAGACATGAGACTGACTGTTCTGTAATTGCCAGAGATTTCTCTATTCCCCTTCTTGAAAAGAGAAACAACGTTTGCCTCCTTCCAATCCTCTGGTACAACTCCCGTGGAGAGGGAGGAGGCAAATATCCTCACCAGCGGCTTAGCAACCTCCTTTCTCGCTTCCCGAAGCAGCCGAGGATAAATCTGGTCTGGTCCTGGGGACTTATCAATTTTAATGTTTTCCAAAATTTCCAGCACATCAACTTCATCAATCTTAATCTGGTCAAGACTGTATCCCAGCTCCTCAAAGTTCTCATTCACAACAAGGTCCCTTTCCTTGGTGAAAACCAAAGCAAAAGACTCAAAAAAACCTGATCTGCTCCGACTCCACGCACAAGTTCCCTCCGTTATCCCTGACCAGCCCTACTTTCTCCCTGATCATTCTCTTATTCCTCATGGATGAATAAAATGCCTTTGGGTTCTCCCTAATCCTTCTTGCCAAGCCTTTATCGTGTCCCCTCCTGGCACTCCTCAGTCCAATTCTGAGCTCCTTTCTAGCTAGCCTGAAAACCTCTAAAGCTGTGCTTGATCCTTGCTTCCTCCACCTTAGTTAGCTGCCTTCTTTCTTTTGAAGGTAAGTTCCTCTGTTCTCGTTATCCAAGGTTCCTTCATCTTACCCCTTCTTACCTGTCTCAGAGGGACAAATTTATGCATCACTCACAACAACTGTTCCTTAAATAGTCTCCACATGTCTGCTGTGCCCTTTCTGTGGAACAATTGCTCCCAGTCTGTACTTCCCAACTCCTGCCTGATTGCGTCATAATTTCCTTCTCCCCAATTAAATATCTTCTCTCGGTAACTGCTCCTTTCACTGTCCAAGGCTATGCTAAATGCGAGGCAGTTGGGATCACTTTCACCACTTTCCCACCTCAGGTGACTTCTGTGTGGAGTTTGCATACGAGTCTCCCCATGTCTGCGTGGGTTTCCTCCGTGTGCTCCAGTATCCTCTCACAGTTCAAAAGTGTGCAGGTTAGGTGAATTGACCATGCTAAATAGCCCGTAGTGTTAGGGGCAGGAGTAAATGTAGGGGAATGGGTCTGGGTGCATTGCGCTTGGGCGGGTCGTTGTGGATTTGTTGGGCCGAAGGCCCTGTTTCCACACTGTAAGTTAAGTAATCTAATCTAATGCTCTCTCACCGTGAGATCTGACACCTGTCCTGGCTCGTTGCCGAGCACCAAATCCAAAATGGCCTCTCCCCTCGTCGGCCTGTCTACATACTGAGTAAGGAAACCCTCCTGAACACACCTGACAAAAATGGCTCCATCCAAACTATCTGCACTAAGGAGGTTCCAGTCGATATTGGGAAAGTTGAAGTCACCCATAACAACAATCCTGCTACTTCTGCATTTTTCCAGAATCTGCCGGCCTGTGAGATCTTCAATCTCTCTACTGCTATTAGGGGGTCTGTAGAAAACCCTCAATGAGATGGCTGTTCACTTGCTGTTCCTAACTTCCAACCATACTGACTCCGTAGACAAACCTTCCTCAATTTGGGAAGCTAGGGAAGTGCTTGCTGGGCCTCTTGCTGAGATATTGGTATCATCGATAATTACAGGTGAGGTGCCGGAAGACTGGAGGTTGGCAAACATGGTGCCACTGTTTAAGAAGGGTGGTAAAGACAAGCCAGCAAACTATAGACCGGTGAGCCTGACTTCGATGATGGGCAAGTTGTTGGAGAGAATCCTGAGGGACAGGATGTACATGTATTTGGAAAGGCAAGGACTGATTTGAGATAGTCAACATGGCTTTGTGCGTGGGAAATCATGTCTCACAAACTTGATTGAGTTTTTTGAAGAAGTAACAAAGAAGATTGATGAGGACAGAACAGTAGATGTGATCTATATGGACTTTAGTAAGGCATTCGACAAGGTTCCCCATGGGAGACTGATTAACAGGGTTAGATCTCATGGAATACAGTGAGAACTAACCATTTGGATACAGAACTGGCTCAAAGGTAGAAGACAGAGGGTGGTGATGGAGGGTTGTTTTTCAGACTGCAGGCCTGTGACCAGTGGAGTGCCACAAGGATCGGTGCTGGGTCCTCTACTTTTTGTAATTTACATAAATGATTTGGATGTGAGCATAAAAGGTACGGTTAGTAAGTTTGAAGATGACACCAAAATTGGAGGTGTAGTGGACAGCGAAGAGGGTTACCTCAGATTACAACAGGATCTGGACAGATGGGCCAATGGGCTGAGAAGTTGCAGATGGAGTTTAATTCAGATAAATGCGAGGTGCTGCATTTTGGGAAAGCAAATCTTAGCAGGACTTATATACTTAATGGTAAGGTCCTAGGCAATGTTGCTGAACAAAGAGACCTTGGAGTGCAGGTTCCTAGCTCCTTGAAAGTGGAGTCGTAGGTAGATAGGATAGTGAAGAAAGCGTTTGGTATGCTTTCCTTTATTGGTCAGAATATTGAGTACAGGAGTTGGGAGGTCATGTTGCAGCTGTACAGGACATTGGTTAGGCCTCTGTTGGAATATTGTGTGCAATTCTGGTCTCCATCCTATCGGAAAGATGTTGTGAAACTTGAAAGGGTTCAGAAAAGATTTACAAGGATGTTGTCTGGGTTGGAGGATCTGAGCTATAGGGAGAGGCTGAACAGGCTGGGGCTGTTTTCTCTGGAGTGTCAGTGGCTGAGGGGTGACCTTATAGAGGTTTATAAAATTATGAGGGGCATGGATAGGATAAATAGACAAAGTATTTTCCCTGGGATCGGGGAGTCCAGAACTAGAGGGCATAGGTTTAGGGTGAGAGGGGAAAGATATAAAAGAGACCTAAGGGGCAACTTTTCCACACAGAGGGTGGTACGTGTATGGAATGAGCTGCCAGAGGAAGTGGGGGAGGCTGATACAATTGCAACATTTAAGAGGCATTTGGATGGGTATATGAATAGGAAGGATTTGGAGGGATATGGGCCGGGTGCTGGCAGGTGGGACTGGATTGGGTTGGGATATCTGATTGGCATGGACAGGTTGGATCGAAGGGTCTGTTTCCATGCTGTAAATCTCTATGACTCGATGACTATAACAACCTTCATTTCTGTAGCTGTGATGCACTCTCTGATTAGCAATGCTACACCCCCTCCTCTTTTTCCACTCTCCCTGTTCTTTTTAAACGTTCTAAACCCTAGAACATTAAGCAGTCATTCCTGTCCCAGTGAAACCCACGTCTCCGTTATGGCCGCAACATCTTAGCCCCAAGTATTGATCTAAACTCTGAGTTCGTCACTCTTATTTCGGACACTTCCTTGTGTTAAAGCAGACACACTTTAACCGATCCCTTTGTTTCATCCTATCACTGTCCCATCTGCAACTGCCCCCCTCTCAGGCATGTGGCTCTGATTCCCACCCCCCTGCCAAACTAGTTTAAAACCCTCCCGAACCACACAAGCACATCTCCCACCCAGGACATTTGTACCCCTCCAGTTCAGGTGCAACCTGTCCTTCATGTACAGATCCCACCTTCCCCATAAGGTGTCCCAATGGTCTAAGTATCTGAAGCCCTCCCTCCTGCCCCAGCCTCGCAGCCACGTGTTAAGCTGAATTCGCTGCTGTTCCTCACCTCACTGTCTCATGGCACCGATAACAAACCTGAGGTCACTACTCCACTCGTCCTGCTCTTCAGTTTCCAACCTAACTCTCTGTAGTCACTTTTCAGATCCTCAATCCCTTTCCTGGCTATATCATTGGGGCCAATATGTATCATGATTTCTGGTTGCTCACCCTCCCCATTCAGAATCCTGTAAACCTAATCGGCAACATCTTGGACCCTGGCACTTGGAAGACAACATACCTTCTGGGAGCCCCATTCCTGACCACAAAATCTCCTGTCAATCCATCTAACTATTGAGTCCCCTACCACTAGCATTTTTCTATTTCCCCCCCTTCCTTCTGAGCCACAGTGCCAGGCTCAGAGCCAGAGACCTGACAAGTACGGCGTTCCCCTGGTTGGCTATCCCCACCAGCAGTATCCAAAATGGTATACTTATTGCTGAGGGGAACGGCCACAGGGGATCCCTGCTCTGTCTGTCGGTTCCCTTTCCTCCCTCTGACAGTAACCCAGCTGTCCTTATCCTGTGTCTGAGGAGTGACCATCTCCCTGTACATCCCCTCAATTTCCCCCTCAGCCTCCCGGATGATCTGCAGTTCATCCAGCTCCAGCTGCAGTTCGAGAAGCTGGAGTTGGGTTCACTGCCTGGAGATGTGGTTGGCAGAAACAGGCAGGGACAGTGGCCTGCTGCAGGGAGAGGTTCAATATTGGAGGTGTAGTGGACAGCAAAGATGGTTACCTCAGATTACAACAGGATCTGGACCAGATGGGCCAATGAGGAGAAAGTGAGGACTGCAGATGCTGGAGATCAAGAGCTGAAAATGTGTTGCAGGAAAAGCGCAGCAGGTCAGGCAGCATCCAAGAATCAGGAGAATCGACGTTTCGGGCATATGCCCTTCTTCAGGAATGAGGCATTCCTGAAGAAGGGCTCATGCCCGAAACGTCGATTCTCCTGCTCCTTGGATGCTGCCTGACTTGCTGCGCTTTTCCAGCAACGCATTTGCAGATGGGCCAATGGGCTGAGAAGTGGCAAATGGAGTTTAATTCAGATAAATGTGAGGTGCTGCATTTTCGGAAAGCAAATCTTAGCAGGATTTATACACTTAATGGTAAGGTCCTCGGGAGTGTTGCTGGACAAATAGACCTTGGAGTGCAGGCTCATAGAACATAGAACAATACAGAGCAGAACAGGCCCTTCGGCCCTCAATGTTGCGCCGATCTGTGAACTATTCTCAGCTCATCCCCCTATTATCCCATCATCATCCATGTGCTTATCCAAGGATTGTTTAAATCTCCCTAATTTGGTTGAGTTAACGACATCAGCAGGCAGGGCATTCCACACCCTTACCACTCGCTGCGTAAAGAACCTGCCTCTGACATCTGGTTTAAATCTATCACACCTCAACTTATAGTTATGCCCCCTCGTACACACTGTCATCATCATCCTAGGAAAAAGACTCTCACTGTCTACCCTATCTAATCCTCTGATTATCTTGTATGTCTCTATCAAATCCCCTCTTAGCCGCCTTCTTTCCAATGAGAATAGGTTCAAGTCTCTCAGCCTTTCCTCATAAGACCATCCCTCAGAACCAGGCAACATCCTGGTCAATCTCCTCTGCACCTTTTCCAATGCTTCCACATCCTTCACGAAATATGGCGACCAGAACTGTACACAATATTCCAAGTGTGGCCGCACCAGCATTTTGTATAGTTGCAGCATAATATTGTGGATCTGGAACTCAATCCCTCTATCAATGAAACCTAACACACCATATGCCTTCTTAACAGCACTGTCCACCTGGGTGGTAACTTTCAGGGATCTATGTAAATGAACTCCAAGATCCCTCTGCACATCCACACTACCAAGAATCTTTCCATTGACCCACTACTCTGCCTTCCTGTTATTCTTCCCAAAGTGCATCACCTCACATTTAGTTGCATTGAACTTCATTTGCCACCTCTCAGTCCAATTCTGCAGTTTATCCAAGTCCCCCTGCAACCTGTAGCATTCTTCCAAACTATCCACTACTCCACCAACTTGATTGTCATCTGCAAATTTACTAATCCATCCACCAATGCCTGCGTCTAAGTCATTTATAAAAATGACACAGCAAAGACCAGTCAAAGACAGAAGTGGGAAGCTGTGTGTGGACCCTGTTGAGATCGGACAGGTGCTAAATGAATATTTCTCATCAGTGTTCACTCAGGAAAAGGAGAATATTGTGGAGGAGAAGAATGAGGTACGAGATATTAGACTAGAAAGGATCAAGGTTAGTTACAAATAGGTGTCATCAATTCTAGAAGGAGTGAAAGTAGACAAATCCCCTGGGCCAGATGGGATTTATCTGAGGATTCTCTGGGAAGCTAGGTCCCAAAACAGATCCTTGTGACACACCACTAGTAACCGGACTCCAGGCTGAATATTTTCCATCAACCACCACTCGCTGCCTTCGTTCAGAAAGCCAGTTTCTAATCCAAACTGCTAAATCACCCACAATCCCATGCCTCTGCATTTTCTCCATCAGCCTACCATATGGAATCTGATCAAAGGCTTTACTGAAGTCCATGTATACCACATCAACTGCCTTACCCTCATCTACATGCTTGGTCACCTACTCAAAAACCTCAATGAGGTTTGTGAGACACAACTTGCCCTTGACAAAACCATGGAGAAAGGGAGGACTGCAGATGCTGGAGATCAGAGCATAAAAATGTGTTGCTGGAAAAGCGCAGCAGGTCAGGCAGCATCAAAGGAACAGGAGAATCGACATTTCCTGAAGAAGGGCTAACGCCCGAAACGTCGATTCTCCTGCTCCTTTGATGTTTCTTGACAAAACCATGTTGACTATCTGAAATCAAATTGTTGCTTGCTAGATGATTGTAAATCCTATCTCTTATAATCCTTTCCAAACCCTTTCCTACAACAGAAGTAAGGCTCACTGGTCTATAATTACCTGGATCATCTCTGCTGCCCTTCTTGAACAAGGGCATGGCATTTGTAATCCTCCAGTCCCCTGGTCCTAAATCTGTAGACAATGATGACTCAAATATCAAAGCCAATGGCTCTGCTATCTTCCCCCCCCCCCCAGCTTCCCAGAGAATCCTTGGATAAATCCCATCTGGCCCAGGGGACTTGTCTACTTTCACTCCTTCTAGAATTGATAACACCTGTTTGTAACTAGCCTTGATCCTTTCTAGTCTAATATCTCATACCTCATTCTTCTCCTCCACAATATTCTCCTTTCGCTGAGTGAACACCGATGAGAAATATTTGTTTAGCATCTCTCCGATCTCGACAGGGTCCACACACAGCTTCCCACTTCTGTCTTTGACTGGCCCTATTCCTCCCCTCATCATCCTTTTATTCCTCACATACCTATATAAAGCTTTAGGGTTCTCCTTTATTCTATTTGCTAAAGACTGCTCGTGTCCCCTCTTTGCTCCTCTTAATTCTCTCGTTAAATCCTTCCTCACTGATCTGTACCTCTCCATCGCCTCATCTATACCATCTTGCCTCATCATCACATAAGTCTCCTTCTTCTGCTCAACAAGAGATGCAATTTCTGTAGTAAACCACGGTTCCCTTACCTTATCACCTCCTCCCTACCTGACAGGGACAGACCTATCAAGGACACGCAATATCTGTTCCTGAAACCAGCTCCACATTTCCATTGTCCCCATCCCCTGTATTTTGCTACCCCATTCTATGCCTAATTCCTGCCTAATCACATTATAATTGCCCTTGTCCCATCGATAAGTCTTGACCTGTGGCATGTACCGATCCCTTTCCATCGCTAAACTAAACGTAACTGAATTATGGTCACTCTCTCCAAAGTGCTCACCTACAACTAAATCAAACACCTGGCCTGGGTCATTACCAAGCACCAGATCCAGTGTGGCCTCCCCTCTTGTTGGCCGTTCGACATCCTGTGTCAGGAAACCCTCCTGTACACGTTGGACGAAAACTGATCCATCCAACATACTAGAGTTATAGCATTTCTAGTCAATGTTGGGGAAGTTAAAGTCCCCCATAATGACCACCCTGTTCCTTTCACTCCTACCCAGAATAATTTTGCTAATCCTCTCTTCCACCTCCCTGGAACTCTGCAGAGTCCGATTTAAAAAAAACTCTCCTCTCCTGTTTCTAACCTCAGCCCACACTACCTCAGTAGACGAGTCCTCATCAAAAGTTCCCTCAGCCACCGTTATACTATCCTTGACTAACAATGCCACACCTCCCCCTCTTTTACCGCTTTGCCTGATCTTAATGAAAGATCTAAACCCTGGAACCTGCAATATCCATTCCTCACCCTGCTCTATCCATGTCTCCGAAATGACCACAACATCGAAGTCCCAGGTACCTATCCATGCTGCAAGCTCCCCTACCTTATTTCGGATACTTCTGGTGTTGAAGTAGATACACTTCAAACCAGTTTGCTGTCTGCCAGCACATTCCTGTGACCCTGAAATCCTGTCCCTGTCCTTCCTACTCTCATCCTCCTGTGCACTGCAGGAACACCTCCGGTTCCCATCCCCCTGCTGAGCTAGTTTAAACCCACCCGAATAGCACCAACAAATTTCCCACCCAGGATATTAGTATCCCTCTGGTTCAAGTGAAGACCGTCCTGTTTGTACAAGTCCCACCTTCCCCAGAATGAGCCCCAATTATCCAAGAACCTGAACCCCTCCCTC
The DNA here is from genome assembly GCF_047496795.1 of Chiloscyllium punctatum. Lineage (NCBI taxonomy): Eukaryota > Metazoa > Chordata > Chondrichthyes > Orectolobiformes > Hemiscylliidae > Chiloscyllium > Chiloscyllium punctatum. The sequence continues at coordinate 170,334,184 of NC_092739.1, forward strand.
CTGCACCATCCTTGCAGCCACGTGTTCAGCTGATATCTCTCGCTATCACATGGCACGGGTAACAAACCAGAGATAACAACGCGGTTTGTTCTAGCTCTCAGCTTCCACCCTAGCTCCCTGAAATCCTGCCTTACATCCCTATCCCTCTTTCAACCTATGTCGTTGGTACCTACATGGACAACGACTTGAGGCTGGTCACCCTCCCCCTTCAGGATCCCAAAGATACAACCCAAGACATCACGGACTCAGCACCTGGGAGGCAACGCACCAACCATGAGTCTCTTTCATTCCCAACAAACCTTCTATCTGAGCTTCCCAATGACTAACACTCTCCTCCTTTCCCCCCTTCCCTTCTGTGCAACAGGGAACAGGCTCTGGGCCAGAGACCTGGGCCCCACTGTATACCCAAGGTAAGTTGTCCCTCTCAACAGTATCCAAAACGGTATACATGTTTTTCAGTGGAATGACCACAGGAGCTCCTTCCACTGATGTTTTTTCCCCCTTTCGCACAGTCACCCAACTTTCTTCGTGCCTAGGAGTAACTACTTCCCTGTAACTCCTATCTATCACAGCCTCTGCCTCCTGAATGATCCAAAGTTCATCCAGATCCTGCTCCAGTTCCCTAACACGGTCTTGGAGGAGTGAGAATTGGGTGCACTTCCTGCAGATGTACTTGGATGGGACACTAATGGTGTCCCTCACCTCAAACATCCTGCAGGAGGAACATTGCTCTCCCTGCACTACCATCCCTGCTAGTCCCCTAGTCACAAAGTGAAAAAGAGACACTTACCTGATATGTCCCTGGTCTTTAAGGTTCGAGGAGGTGGTTGGGTGGGAGGCCCTACAAAGGTAGGGTGTCGGGTTGAGAAAACACTGACTTATTCACACGGATGATCCCTGGAATGACAGGTCTAGCATATGAGGAACGGCTGAGGATACTGGGATTGTATTCGTTGGAGTTTAGAAGATTAAGGGGAGATCTAATAGAGACGTACAAAATAATACATGGCTTTGAAAAGGTGGATGCTAGAAAATTGTTTCTGTTAGGCGAGGAGACTAGGACCCGTGGACACAGCCTTAGAATTAGAGGGGGTCATTTCAGAACGGAAATGCGGAGACATTTCTTCAGCCAGAGAGTGGTGGGCCTGTGGAATTCATTGCCACGGAGTGCAGTGGAAGCCGGAACGCTAAATGTCTTCAAGGCCGAGATTGATAGATTCTTGTTGTCTGGAGGAATTAAGGGCTACAGGGAGAATGCGGGTAAGTGGAGCTGAAATGCGCATCAGCCATGATTGAATGGCGGAGTGGACTCGATGGGCCGAATGGCCTTACTTCCACTCCTATGTCTTATGGTCTTATATAGCAGGATGGAAATAAAAATAAGAAGTCCCTCCTTTCCCAGAAACCTCTGCTCTCTGATTTCAAATATAAAAGCTCAAATCAATGACTCACCGTTCCTGCAGGCCCCTGGTCCGAGTGGTCCGAGTTCCCGCAGGCCCCTGGTCCGAGTTCCTGCAGGCCCCTGGTCCGAGTTCCTGCAGGCCCCTGGTCCGAGTGGTCCGAGTTCCCGCAGGCCCCTGGTCCGAGTTCCTGCAGGCCCCTGGTCCGAGTGGTCCGAGTTCCCGCAGGCCCCTGGTCCGAGTTCCCGCAGGCCCCTGGTCCGAGTTCCCGCAGGCCCCTGGTCCGAGTTCCCGCAGGCCCCTGGTCCGAGTTCCCGCAGGCCCCTGGTCCGAGCTCCCGCAGGCCCCTGGTCCGAGCTCCTGCAGGCCCCTGGTCCGAGCTCCTGCAGGCCCCTGGTCCGAGCTCCCGCAGGCCCCTGGTCCGAGCTCCCGCAGGCCCCTGGTCCGAGCTCCTGCAGGCCCCTGGTCCGAGCTCCCGCAGGCCCCTGGTCCGAGTTCCTGCAGGCCCCTGGTCCGAGTGGTCCGAGTTCCCGCAGGCCCCTGGTCCGAGTTCCCGCAGGCCCCTGGTCCGAGCTCCCGCAGGCCCCTGGTCCGAGCTCCCGCAGGCCCCTGGTCCGAGCTCCCGCAGGCCCCTGGTCCGAGTTCCCGCAGGCCCCTGGTCCGAGTTCCCGCAGGCCCCTGGTCCGAGCTCCCGCCCTTCGAGTTGCTGCTGCCGCTGACAAACTAAAAATCCTTAAAAGAGAAGTCTCAGGTAGATAGTTAAAAATCACACTCTAACAGGTTTAATTGGGAGCACTCACTTTCGGAGCACCGCTCCTTCATCAGGTAAGTGTGGTGCAGCATCAGAAGATACCGAATTTAAAACAAAAGCAGGCAGTGTCATTTCAGCTGTGTTGTGAGATTTTTAACTTTGTCCTTCCGTAATAATGCTGGTGGTCGAGGTATGCGTGATAATGGGGTCCTATGTGGAGCTATTCTGACAAGTGAAACGTCACCAATTTTTGTCTCCCTTTAGTACATCGATCTGGGGAGTAATAAGGACGCTGTCGTACAGAGAATGATTAATGTTGTCAATGCCGTCAATATGGTGAGTGAGGAAGGAGACTGTGTTCACGTTGATGACTGGTTAAACTTCTGTTACTCTGTGAAAAACTCCATCGATTTATTTCTGAAGTTTGAATTCTCAAGATAAAACTGATCACATTTGCAATATGGTTATTTCTCTCAATGGAGGAATGATAAGGCTGTGCCAGAACACACTTTAGTCTATCAACAGACCACACTTCACTCTCTCACCCAGATCACACTTTACACTCTCAGACAGACCACACTTTACTCTCTATCCCAGATCACACTTTACACTCTCAGACAGACCACACTTTATCAACAGATCACACTTTACTCTCTTAGACAGACCATACATTACTCTCTCAGACAGACCACACATTATCAGACAGACCACACTACTCTCAAGGGCTGGCCACACTTTACTCTCAAGGTCTGTCCTCACTTTACCCTCTCAGACAGACCACACTATACTCTCTCAGACAGACCACACTATACTCTCTCAGACAGACCACACTGTACTGCCTCATCTCAGACCACACTGTACTCTCTCAGACAGACCACACTATACTCTCTCAGACAGACCACACTGTACTGCCTCATCTCAGACCACACTGTACTCTCTCAGACAGACCACACTATACTCTCTCAGACAGACCACACTGTACTCTCTCAGACAGACCACACTGTACTCTCTCAGACAGACCACACTATACTCTCTCAGACAGACCACACTATACTCTCTCAGACAGACCACACTATACTCTCTCAGACAGACCACACTATACTCTCTCAGACAGACCACACTATACTCTCTCAGACAGACCACACTATACTCTCTCAGACAGACCACACTGTACTCTCTCAGACAGACCACACTGTACTCTCTCAGACAGACCACACTGTACTCTCTCAGACAGACCACACTATACTCTCTCAGACAGACCACACTGTACTCTCTCAGACAGACTATACTTATCCCTCTCAGACAGACCACACTATACTCTCTCAGACAGACCACACTGTACTCTCTCAGACAGACCACACTATACTCTCTCAGACAGACCACACTGTACTCTCTCAGACAGACTATACTTATCCCTCTCAGACAGACCACACTATACTCTCTCAGACAGACCACACTATACTCTCTCAGACAGACCACACTATACTCTCTCAGACAGACTATACTTATCCCTCTCAGACAGACCACACTATACTCTCTCAGACAGACCACACTATACTCTCTCAGACAGACTATACTTATCCCTCTCAGACAGACCACACTATACTCTCTCAGACAGACCACACTACACTCTCTCAGACAGACTATACTTATCCCTCTCAGACAGACCACACTGTACTCTCTCAGACAGACCACACTGTACTCTCTCAGACAGACCACACTGTACTCTCTCAGACAGACCACACTGTACTGCCTCATCCCAGACCACACTATACTCTCTCAGACAGACCACACTGTACTCTCTCAGACAGACCACACTATACCCTCTCAGACAGACCACACTATACTCTCTCAGACAGACCACACTATACTCTCTCAGACAGACCACACTATACTCTCTCAGACAGACCACACTATACTCTCTCAGACAGACCACACTATACTCTCTCAGACAGACCACACTGTACTCTCTCAGACAGACTATACTTATCCCTCTCAGACAGACCACACTATACTCTCTCAGACAGACCACACTATACTCTCTCAGACAGACCACACTATACTCTCTCAGACAGACTATACTTATCCCTCTCAGACAGACCACACTATACTCTCTCAGACAGACCACACTATACTCTCTCAGACAGACTATACTTATCCCTCTCAGACAGACCACACTATACTCTCTCAGACAGACCACACTATACTCTCTCAGACAGACTATACTTATCCCTCTCAGACAGACCACACTGTACTCTCTCAGACAGACCACACTATACTCTCTCAGACAGACCACACTATACTCTCTCAGACAGACCACACTGTACTCTCTCAGACAGACCACACTGTACTCTCTCAGACAGACCACACTGTACTGCCTCATCCCAGACCACACTATACTCTCTCAGACAGACCACACTATACTCTCTCAGACAGACCACACTATACTCTCTCAGACAGACCACACTATACTCTCTCAGACAGACCACACTGTACTCTCTCAGACAGACCACACTATACCCTCTCAGACAGACCACACTATACTCTCTCAGACAGACCACACTGTACTCTCTCAAACAGACCACACTATACTCTCTCAGACAGACCACACTGTACTCTCTCAGACAGACCACACTGTACTCTCTCAGACAGACCACACTGTACTCTCTCAGACAGACCACACTATACTCTCTCAGACAGACCACACTGTACTGCCTCATCTCAGACCACACTATACTCTCTCAAACAGACCACACTATACTCTCTCAGACAGACCACACTATACTCTCTCAGACAGACCACACTATACTCTCTCAAACAGACCACACTATACTCTCTCAGACAGACCACACTGTACTGCCTCATCTCAGACCACACTGTACTCTCTCAAACAGACCACACTATACTCTCTCAGACAGACCACACTGTACTCTCTCAGACAGACCACACTGTACTGCCTCATCCCAGACCACACTGTACTGCCTCATCTCAGACCACACTGTACTGCCTCATCTCAGACCACACTATACTCTCTCAGACAGACCACACTGTACTGCCTCATCTCAGACCACACTGTACTGCCTCATCTCAGACAGACCACACTGTACTGCCTCATCTCAGACCACACTATACTCTCTCAGACAGACCACACTATACTCTCTCAGACAGACCACACAATACTCTCTCAGACAGACTATACTTATCCCTCTCAGACAGACCACACTATACTCTCTCAGACAGACTATACTTATCCCTCTCAGACAGACCACACTATACTCTCTCAGACAGACCACACTATACTCTCTCAGACAGACCACACTGTACTCTCTCAGACAGACCACACTGTACTCTCTCAGACAGACCACACTATACTCTCTCAGACAGACCACACTATACCCTCTCAGACAGACCACACTATACTCTCTCAGACAGACCACACTATACTCTCTCAGACAGACCACACTATACTCTCTCAGACAGACCACACTATACCCTCTCAGACAGACCACACTGTACTCTCTCAGACAGACCACACTGTACTCTCTCAGACAGACCACTATGTACTCTCTCAGACAGACCACACTGTATTCTCTCAGACAGACCACACTATACTCTCTCAGACAGACCACACTGTACTGCCTCATCTCAGACCACACTATACTCTCTCAGACAGTCCACACTATACCCTCTCAGACAGACCACACTATACTCTCTCAGACAGACCACACTATACTCTCTCAGACAGACCACACTATACTCTCTCAGACAGACCACACTATACTCTCTCAGACAGACCACACTATACTCTCTCAGACGGACCACACTATACTCTCTCAGACAGACCACACTATACTCTCTCAGACAGACCACACTATACTCTCTCAGACAGACCACACTATACTCTCTCAGACAGACCACACTGTACTCTCTCAGACAGACCACACTATACTCAATCAGACAGACCACACTGTACTGCCTCATCCCAGACCACACTATACTCTCTCAGACAGACCACACTATACTCTCTCAGACAGACCACACTATACTCTCTCAGACAGACCACACTATACTCTCTCAGACAGACCACACTGTACTGCCTCATCCCAGACCACACTATACTCTCTCAGACAGACCACACTGTACTCTCTCAGACAGACCACACTATACCCTCTCAGACAGACCACACTATACCCTCTCAGACAGACCACACTATACTCTCTCAGACAGACCACACTATACTCTCTCAGGCAGACCACACTGTACTGCCTCATCCCAGACCACACTATACCCTCTCAGACAGACCACACTATACTCTCTCAGACAGACCACACTGTACTCTCTCAGACAGACCACACTATACCCTCTCAGTCAGACCACACTATACTCTCTCAGACAGACCACACTATACTCTCTCAGACAGACCACACTATACTCTCTCAGACAGACCACACTATACTCTCTCAGTCAGACCACACTGTACTACCTCATCTCAGACCACACTGTACTCTCTCAGTCAGACCACACTGTACTGCCTCATCTCAGACCACACTGTACTGCCTCATCCCAGACCACACTATACCCTCTCAGACAGACCACACTATACTCTCTCAGACAGACCACACTATACCCTCTCAGTCAGACCACACTATACTCTCTCAGACAGACCACACTGTACTCTCTCAGACAGACCGCACTGTACTGCCTCATCTCAGACCACACTATACTCTCTCAGACAGACCACACTATACTCTCTCAGACAGACCACACTATACTCTCTCAGACAGACCACACTATACTCTCTCAGACAGACCACACTATACTCTCTCAGTCAGACCACACTGTACTGCCTCATCTCAGACCACACTATACTCTCTCAGACAGACCACACTATACTCTCTCAGACAGACCACACTATACTCTCTCAGTCAGACCACACTGTACTGCCTCATCTCAGACCACACTATACTCTCTCAGACAGACCACACTATACTCTCTCAGACAGACCACACTGTACTGCCTCATCTCAGACCACACTGTACTGCCTCATCTCAGACCACACTATACTCTCTCAGACAGACCACACTATACTCTCTCAGACAGACCACACTGTACTGCCTCATCTCAGACCACACTGTACTGCCTCATCTCAGACCACACTATACCCTCTCAGACAGACCACACTATACCCTCTCAGACAGACCACACTATACCCTCTCAGACAGACTATACTTATCCCTCTCAGACAGACCACACTATACTCTCTCAGACAGACCACACTATACTCTCTCAGACAGACCACACTATACTCTCTCAGACAGACCACACTATACTCTCTCAGACAGACCACACTATACTCTCTCAGACGGACCACACTATACTCTCTCAGACAGACCACACTATACTCTCTCAGACAGACCACACTATACTCTCTCAGACAGACCACACTATACTCTCTCAGACAGACCACACTGTACTCTCTCAGACAGACCACACTATACTCTCTCAGACAGACCACACTGTACTGCCTCATCCCAGACCACACTATACTCTCTCAGACAGACCACACTATACTCTCTCAGACAGACCACACTATACTCTCTCAGACAGACCACACTATACTCTCTCAGACAGACCACACTATACTGCCTCATCCCAGACCACACTATACTCTCTCAGACAGACCACACTGTACTCTCTCAGACAGACCACACTATACCCTCTCAGACAGACCACACTATACCCTCTCAGACAGACCACACTATACTCTCTCAGACAGACCACACTATACTCTCTCAGGCAGACCACACTGTACTGCCTCATCCCAGACCACACTATACCCTCTCAGACAGACCACACTATACTCTCTCAGACAGACCACACTGTACTCTCTCAGACAGACCACACTATACCCTCTCAGTCAGACCACACTATACTCTCTCAGACAGACCACACTATACTCTCTCAGACAGACCACACTATACTCTCTCAGACAGACCACACTATACTCTCTCAGTCAGACCACACTGTACTACCTCATCTCAGACCACACTGTACTCTCTCAGTCAGACCACACTGTACTGCCTCATCTCAGACCACACTGTACTGCCTCATCCCAGACCACACTATACCCTCTCAGACAGACCACACTATACTCTCTCAGACAGACCACACTATACCCTCTCAGTCAGACCACACTATACTCTCTCAGACAGACCACACTGTACTCTCTCAGACAGACCGCACTGTACTGCCTCATCTCAGACCACACTATACTCTCTCAGACAGACCACACTATACTCTCTCAGACAGACCACACTATACTCTCTCAGACAGACCACACTATACTCTCTCAGACAGACCACACTATACTCTCTCAGTCAGACCACACTGTACTGCCTCATCTCAGACCACACTATACTCTCTCAGACAGACCACACTATACTCTCTCAGACAGACCACACTATACTCTCTCAGTCAGACCACACTGTACTGCCTCATCTCAGACCACACTATACTCTCTCAGACAGACCACACTATACTCTCTCAGACAGACCACACTGTACTGCCTCATCTCAGACCACACTGTACTGCCTCATCTCAGACCACACTATACTCTCTCAGACAGACCACACTATACTCTCTCAGACAGACCACACTATACTCTCTCAGACAGACCACACTATACCCTCTCAGACAGACAACACTATACCCTCTCAGACAGACCACACTATACCCTCTCAGACAGACCACACTATACCCTCTCAGACAGACTATACTTATCCCTCTCAGACAGACCACACTATACTCTCTCAGACAGACCACACTATACCCTCTCAGACAGACCACACTATACCCTCTCAGACAGACCACACTATACTCTCTCAGACAGACCACACTATACTCTCTCAGACAGACCACACTATACTCTCTCAGACAGACCACACTATACTCTCTCAGACAGACCACACTATACCCTCTCAGACAGACCACACTATACTCTCTCAGACAGCCACACTATACTCTCTCAGTCAGACCACACTATACTCTCTCAGACAGACCACACTATACTCTCTCAGACAGACCACACTATACTCTCTCAGACAGACCACACTGTACTGCCTCATCTCAGACCACACTATACTCTCTCAGTCAGACCACACTATACTCTCTCAGACAGACCACACTATACTCTCTCAGACAGACCACACTGTACTGCCTCATCCCAGACCACACTATACTCTCTCAGACAGACCACACTATACTCTCTCAGACAGACCACACTATACTCTCTCAGTCAGACCACACTATACTCTCTCAGACAGACCACACTATACTCTCTCAGACAGACCACACTGTACTCTCTCAGACAGACCACACTATACTCTCTCAGACAGACCACACTGTACTGCCTCATCCCAGACCACACTATACTCTCTCAGACAGACCACACTATACCCTCTCAGTCAGACCACACTATACTCTCTCAGTCAGACCACACTATACTCTCTCAGACAGACCACACTGTACTGCCTCATCCCAGACCACACTATACTCTCTCAGACAGACCACAGTATACCCTCTCAGTCAGACCACACTATACTCTCTCAGACAGACCACACTATACCCTCTCAGTCAGACCACACTATACTCTCTCAGACACACCACACTGTACTGCCTCATCCCAGACCACACTATACTCTCTCAGGCAGACCACACTGTACTCTCTCAGACAGACCACACTATACCCTCTCAGACAGACCACACTGTACTCTCTCAGACAGGCCACACTGTACTGCCTCATCCCAGACCACACTATACTCTCTCAGACAGACTATACTTATCCCTCTCAGACAGACCACACTGTACCCTCTCAGACAGACCACACTATACCCTCTCAGACAGACCACACTGTACTCTCTAAGACAGACCACACTATACTCTCTCAGACAGACCACACTATACTCTCTCAGACAGACCACACTATACCCTCTCAGACAGACCACACTGTACTCTCTCAGTCAGACCACACTATCCTCTCTCAGACAGACCACACTATACTCTCTCAGACAGACCACACTATACTCTCTCAGACAGACCACACTATACCCTCTCAGTCAGACCACACTATACTCTCTCAGTCAGACCACACTATACTCTCTCAGTCAGACCACACTATACTCTCTCAGACAGACCACACTGTACTGCCTCATCCCAGACCACACTATACTCTCTCAGACAGACCACACTATACTCTCTCAGACAGACCACACTGTACTGCCTCATCCCAGACCACACTATACTCTCTCAGACAGACCACACTATACTCTCTCAGACAGACCACACTGTACTGCCTCATCTCAGACCACACTATACTCTCTCAGACAGACCACACTATACTCTCTCAGACAGACCACACTATACTCTCTCAGACAGACCACACTATACTCTCTCAGACAGACCACACTGTACTCTCTCAGACAGACCACACTATACTCTCTCAGACAGACCACACTATACTCTCTCAGACAGACCACACTGTACTGCCTCATCTCAGACCACACTATACTCTCTCAGACAGACCACACTATACTCTCTCAGACAGACCACACTATACTCTCTCAGACAGACCACACTATACTCTCTCAGACAGACCACGCTATACTCTCTCAGACAGACCACACTATACTCTCTCAGACAGACCACACTGTACTCTCTCAGACAGACCACACTGTACTGCCTCATCTCAGACCACACTGTACTGCCTCATCTCAGACCACACTGTACTCTCTCAGACAGACCACACTATACTCTCTCAGACAGACCACACTATACTCTCTCAGACAGACCACACTGTACTCTCTCAGACAGACCACACTATACTCTCTCAGACAGACCACACTATACTCTCTCAGGCAGACCACACTGTACTGCCTCATCCCAGACCACACTATACCCTCTCAGACAGACCACACTATACTCTCTCAGACAGACCACACTGTACTCTCTCAGACAGACCACACTATACCCTCTCAGTCAGACCACACTATACTCTCTCAGACAGACCACACTATACTCTCTCAGACAGACCACACTATACTCTCTCAGACAGACCACACTATACTCTCTCAGTCAGACCACACTGTACTACCTCATCTCAGACCACACTGTACTCTCTCAGTCAGACCACACTGTACTGCCTCATCTCAGACCACACTGTACTGCCTCATCCCAGACCACACTATACCCTCTCAGACAGACCACACTATACTCTCTCAGACAGACCACACTATACCCTCTCAGTCAGACCACACTATACTCTCTCAGACAGACCACACTGTACTCTCTCAGACAGACCGCACTGTACTGCCTCATCTCAGACCACACTATACTCTCTCAGACAGACCACACTATACTCTCTCAGACAGACCACACTATACTCTCTCAGACAGACCACACTATACTCTCTCAGACAGACCACACTATACTCTCTCAGTCAGACCACACTGTACTGCCTCATCTCAGACCACACTATACTCTCTCAGACAGACCACACTATACTCTCTCAGACAGACCACACTATACTCTCTCAGTCAGACCACACTGTACTGCCTCATCTCAGACCACACTATACTCTCTCAGACAGACCACACTATACTCTCTCAGACAGACCACACTGTACTGCCTCATCTCAGACCACACTGTACTGCCTCATCTCAGACCACACTATACTCTCTCAGACAGACCACACTATACTCTCTCAGACAGACCACACTATACTCTCTCAGACAGACCACACTATACCCTCTCAGACAGACAACACTATACCCTCTCAGACAGACCACACTATACCCTCTCAGACAGACCACACTATACCCTCTCAGACAGACTATACTTATCCCTCTCAGACAGACCACACTATACTCTCTCAGACAGACCACACTATACCCTCTCAGACAGACCACACTATACCCTCTCAGACAGACCACACTATACTCTCTCAGACAGACCACACTATACTCTCTCAGACAGACCACACTATACTCTCTCAGACAGACCACACTATACTCTCTCAGACAGACCACACTATACCCTCTCAGACAGACCACACTATACTCTCTCAGACAGCCACACTATACTCTCTCAGTCAGACCACACTATACTCTCTCAGACAGACCACACTATACTCTCTCAGACAGACCACACTATACTCTCTCAGACAGACCACACTGTACTGCCTCATCTCAGACCACACTATACTCTCTCAGTCAGACCACACTATACTCTCTCAGACAGACCACACTATACTCTCTCAGACAGACCACACTGTACTGCCTCATCCCAGACCACACTATACTCTCTCAGACAGACCACACTATACTCTCTCAGACAGACCACACTATACTCTCTCAGTCAGACCACACTATACTCTCTCAGACAGACCACACTATACTCTCTCAGACAGACCACACTGTACTCTCTCAGACAGACCACACTATACTCTCTCAGACAGACCACACTGTACTGCCTCATCCCAGACCACACTATACTCTCTCAGACAGACCACACTATACCCTCTCAGTCAGACCACACTATACTCTCTCAGTCAGACCACACTATACTCTCTCAGACAGACCACACTGTACTGCCTCATCCCAGACCACACTATACTCTCTCAGACAGACCACAGTATACCCTCTCAGTCAGACCACACTATACTCTCTCAGACAGACCACACTATACCCTCTCAGTCAGACCACACTATACTCTCTCAGACACACCACACTGTACTGCCTCATCCCAGACCACACTATACTCTCTCAGGCAGACCACACTGTACTCTCTCAGACAGACCACACTATACCCTCTCAGACAGACCACACTGTACTCTCTCAGACAGGCCACACTGTACTGCCTCATCCCAGACCACACTATACTCTCTCAGACAGACTATACTTATCCCTCTCAGACAGACCACACTGTACCCTCTCAGACAGACCACACTATACCCTCTCAGACAGACCACACTGTACTCTCTAAGACAGACCACACTATACTCTCTCAGACAGACCACACTATACTCTCTCAGACAGACCACACTATACCCTCTCAGACAGACCACACTGTACTCTCTCAGTCAGACCACACTATCCTCTCTCAGACAGACCACACTATACTCTCTCAGACAGACCACACTATACTCTCTCAGACAGACCACACTATACCCTCTCAGTCAGACCACACTATACTCTCTCAGTCAGACCACACTATACTCTCTCAGTCAGACCACACTATACTCTCTCAGACAGACCACACTGTACTGCCTCATCCCAGACCACACTATACTCTCTCAGACAGACCACACTATACTCTCTCAGACAGACCACACTGTACTGCCTCATCCCAGACCACACTATACTCTCTCAGACAGACCACACTATACTCTCTCAGACAGACCACACTGTACTGCCTCATCTCAGACCACACTATACTCTCTCAGACAGACCACACTATACTCTCTCAGACAGACCACACTATACTCTCTCAGACAGACCACACTATACTCTCTCAGACAGACCACACTGTACTCTCTCAGACAGACCACACTATACTCTCTCAGACAGACCACACTATACTCTCTCAGACAGACCACACTGTACTGCCTCATCTCAGACCACACTATACTCTCTCAGACAGACCACACTATACTCTCTCAGACAGACCACACTATACTCTCTCAGACAGACCACACTATACTCTCTCAGACAGACCACGCTATACTCTCTCAGACAGACCACACTATACTCTCTCAGACAGACCACACTGTACTCTCTCAGACAGACCACACTGTACTGCCTCATCTCAGACCACACTGTACTGCCTCATCTCAGACCACACTGTACTCTCTCAGACAGACCACACTATACTCTCTCAGACAGACCACACTATACTCTCTCAGACAGACCACACTGTACTCTCTCAGACAGACCACACTATACTCTCTCAGACAGACCACACTATACTCTCTCAGACAGACCACACTGTACTGCCTCATCTCAGACCACACTATACTCTCTCAGACAGACCACACTATACTCTCTCAGACAGACCACACTATACTCTCTCAGACAGACCACACTATACTCTCTCAGACAGACCACACTGTACTGCCTCATCTCAGACCACACTGTACTGCCTCATCTCAGACCACACTATACTCTCTCAGACAGACCACACTATACTCTCTCAGACAGACCACACTGTACTGCCTCATCTCAGACCACACTGTACTGCCTCATCTCAGACCACACTATACTGCCTCATCCCAGACCACACTATACTCTCTCAGACAGACCACACTATATTCTCTCAGACAGACCGCACTGTACTCTCTCAGTCAGACCACACTGTACTGCCTCATCTCAGACCACACTATACTCTCTCAGACAGACCACACTATACTCTCTCAGACAGACCACAATGTACTGCCTCATCTCAGACCACACTATACTCTCTCAGACAGACCACACTATACTCTCTCAGACAGACCGCACTGTACTCTCTCAGACAGACCACACTGTACTGCCTCATCTCAGACCACACTGTACTGCCTCATCTCAGACCACACTATACACTCTCAGACAGACCACACTGTACTGCCTCATCTCAGACCACACTGTACTGCCTCATCTCAGACAGACCACACTGTACTGCCTCATCTCAGACCACACTATACTCTCTCAGACAGACCACACTATACTCTCTCAGACAGACCACACTATACTCTCTCAGACAGACCACACTATACTCTCTCAGACAGACCACACTATACTCTCTCAGACAGACTATACTTATCCCTCTCAGACAGACCACACTATACTCTCTCAGACAGACTATACTTATCCCTCTCAGACAGACCACACTATACTCTCTCAGACAGACCACACTATACTCTCTCAGACAGACCACACTGTACTCTCTCAGACAGACCACACTGTACTCTCTCAGACAGACCACACTATACTCTCTCAGACAGACCACACTATACCCTCTCAGACAGACCACACTATACTCTCTCAGACAGACCACACTATACTCTCTCAGACAGACCACACTATACTCTCTCAGACAGACCACACTATACCCTCTCAGACAGACCACACTGTACTCTCTCAGACAGACCACACTGTACTCTCTCAGACAGACCACACTGTACTCTCTCAGACAGACCACACTATACTCTCTCAGACAGACCACACTGTACTGCCTCATCTCAGACCACACTATACTCTCTCAGACAGACCACACTATACCCTCTCAGACAGACCACACTATACTCTCTCAGACAGACCACACTGTACTCTCTCAGACAGACCACACTATACTCTCTCAGACAGACCACACTATACCCTCTCAGACAGACCACACTATACTCTCTCAGACAGACCACACTATACTCTCTCAGACAGACCACACTATACTCTCTCAGACAGACCACACTATACTCTCTCAGACAGACCACACTATACTCTCTCAGACAGACCACACTATACTCTCTCAGACAGACCACACTATACTCTCTCAGACAGACCACACTATACTCTCTCAGACAGACCACACTGTACTCTCTCAGACAGACCACACTATACTCTCTCAGACAGACCACACTGTACTGCCTCATCCCAGACCACACTATACTCTCTCAGACAGACCACACTATACTCTCTCAGACAGACCACACTATACTCTCTCAGACAGACCACACTATACTCTCTCAGACAGACCACACTGTACTGCCTCATCCCAGACCACACTATACTCTCTCAGACAGACTATACTTATCCCTCTCAGACAGACCACACTATACCCTCTCAGACAGACCACACTGTACTCTCTCAGACAGACCACACTATACCCTCTCAGACAGACCACACTATACCCTCTCAGACAGACCACACTATACTCTCTCAGACAGACCACACTATACTCTCTCAGACAGACCACACTATACTGCCTCATCCCAGACCACACTATACTCTCTCAGACAGACCACACTGTACTCTCTCAGACAGACCACACTATACCCTCTCAGACAGACCACACTATACCCTCTCAGACAGACCACACTATACTCTCTCAGACAGACCACACTATACTCTCTCAGGCAGACCACACTGTACTGCCTCATCCCAGACCACACTATACCCTCTCAGACAGACCACACTATACTCTCTCAGACAGACCACACTGTACTCTCTCAGACAGACCACACTATACCCTCTCAGTCAGACCACACTATACTCTCTCAGACAGACCACACTATACTCTCTCAGACAGACCACACTATACTCTCTCAGTCAGACCACACTGTACTACCTCATCTCAGACCACACTGTACTCTCTCAGTCAGACCACACTGTACTGCCTCATCTCAGATCACACTGTACTGCCTCATCCCAGACCACACTATACCCTCTCAGACAGACCACACTGTACTCTCTCAGACAGACCACACTATACCCTCTCAGTCAGACCACACTATACTCTCTCAGACAGACCACACTATCCTCTCTCAGACAGACCGCACTGTACTGCCTCATCTCAGACCACACTATACTCTCTCAGACAGACCACACTATACTCTCTCAGACAGACCACACTATACTCTCTCAGTCAGACCACACTGTACTGCCTCATCTCAGACCACACTGTACTCTCTCAGACAGACCACACTATACTCTCTCAGACAGACCACACTGTACTGCCTCATCTCAGACCACACTGTACTGCCTCGTCTCAGACCACACTATACTCTCTCAGACAGACCACACTATACTCTCTCAGACAGACCACACTATACTCTCTCAGACAGACCACACTATACTCTCTCAGACAGACCACACTATACCCTCTCAGACAGACCACACTATACCCTCTCAGACAGACCACACTATACCCTCTCAGACAGACCACACTATACCCTCTCAGACAGACTATACTTATCCCTCTCAGACAGACCACACTATACTCTCTCAGACAGACCACACTATACCCTCTCAGACAGACCACACTATACCCTCTCAGACAGACCACACTATACTCTCTCAGACAGACCACACTATACTCTCTCAGACAGACCACACTATACTCTCTCAGACAGACCACACTATACTCTCTCAGACAGACCACACTATACCCTCTCAGACAGACCACACTATACTCTCTCAGACAGCCACACTATACTCTCTCAGTCAGACCACACTATACTCTCTCAGACAGACCACACTATACTCTCTCAGACAGACCACACTATACTCTCTCAGACAGACCACACTATACTCTCTCAGACAGACCACACTGTACTGCCTCATCTCAGACCACACTATACTCTCTCAGTCAGACCACACTATACTCTCTCAGACAGACCACACTATACTCTTTCAGACAGACCACACTGTACTGCCTCATCCCAGACCACACTATACTCTCTCAGACAGACCACACTATACTCTCTCAGTCAGACCACACTATACTCTCTCAGACAGACCACACTATACTCTCTCAGACAGACCACACTGTACTCTCTCAGACAGACCACACTATACTCTCTCAGACAGACCACACTGTACTGCCTCATCCCAGACCACACTATACTCTCTCAGACAGACCACACTATACCCTCTCAGTCAGACCACACTATACTCTCTCAGACAGACCACACTATACTCTCTCAGACAGACCAAACTGTACTCTCTCTGACAGACCACACTATACTCTCTCAGACAGACCACACTATACTCTCTCAGACAGACCACACTGTACTGCCTCATCCCAGACCACACTATACTCTCTCAGACAGACCACACTATACCCTCTCAGTCAGACCACACTATACTCTCTCAGTCAGACCACACTATACTCTCTCAGACAGACCACACTGTACTGCCTCATCCCAGACCACACTATACTCTCTCAGACAGACCACACTATACCCTCTCAGTCAGACCACACTATACTCTCTCAGACAGACCACACTATACCCTCTCAGTCAGACCACACTATACTCTCTCAGACAGACCACACTGTACTGCCTCATCCCAGACCACACTATACTCTCTCAGGCAGACCACACTGTACTCTCTCAGACAGACCACACTATACCCTCTCAGACAGACCACACTGTACTCTCTCAGACAGACCACACTGTACTGCCTCATCCCAGACCACACTATACTCTCTCAGACAGACTATACTTATCCCTCTCAGACAGACCACACTGTACCCTCTCAGACAGACCACACTATACCCTCTCAGACAGACCACACTGTACTCTCTCAGACAGACCACACTATACTCTCTCAGACAGACCACACTATACCCTCTCAGACAGACCACACTGTACTCTCTCAGTCAGACCACACTATACTCTCTCAGACAGACCACACTATACTCTCTCAGACAGACCACACTATACTCTCTCAGACAGACCACACTATACCCTCTCAGTCAGACCACACTATACTCTCTCAGTCAGACCACACTATACTCTCTCAGTCAGACCACACTATACTCTCTCAGACAGACCACACTGTACTGCCTCATCCCAGACCACACTATACTCTCTCAGACAGACCACACTATACTCTCTCAGACAGAACACACTATACTCTCTCAGACAGACCACACTGTACTGCCTCATCTCAGACAGACCACACTATACTCTCTCAGACAGACCACACTGTACTGCCTCATCTCAGACCACACTATACTCTCTCAGACAGACCACACTACACTCTCTCAGACAGACCACACTGTACTGCCTCATCCCAGACCACACTATACTCTCTCAGACAGACCACACTATACCCTCTCAGTCAGACCACACTATACTCTCTCAGACAGACCACACTATACTCTCTCAGACAGACCACACTGTACTGCCTCATCTCAGACCACACTATACTCTCTCAGACCGACCACACTATACTCTCTCAGACAGACCACACTATACTCTCTCAGACAGACCACACTATACTCTCTCAGACAGACCACACTGTACTCTCTCAGACAGACCACACTATACTCTCTCAGACAGACCACACTATACTCTCTCAGACAGACCACACTGTACTCTCTCAGACAGACCACACTATACTCTCTCAGACAGACCACACTATACCCTCTCAGACAGACCACACTGTACTCTCTCAGACAGACCACACTATACTCTCTCAGACAGACCACACTATACTCTCTCAGACAGACCAAACTGTACTGCCTCATCTCAGACCACACTATACTCTCTCAGACAGACCACACTATACTCTCTCAGACAGACCACACTATACTCTCTCAGACAGACCACACTATACTCTCTCAGACAGACCACGCTATACTCTCTCAGACAGACCACACTATACTCTCTCAGACAGACCACACTGTACTCTCTCAGACAGACCACACTGTACTGCCTCATCTCAGACCACACTGTACTCTCTCAGACAGACCACACTGTACTCTCTCAGACAGACCACACTATACTCTCTCAGACAGACCACACTATACTCTCTCAGACAGACCACACTGTACTGCCTCATCTCAGACCACACTATACTCTCTCAGACAGACCACACTATACTCTCTCAGACAGACCACACTATACTCTCTCAGACAGACTACACTATACTCTCTCAGACAGACCACGCTATACTCTCTCAGACAGACCGCACTATACTCTCTCAGACAGACCACACTGTACTCTCTCAGACAGACCACACTGTACTGCCTCATCTCAGACCACACTGTACTCTCTCAGAAAGACCACACTGTACTGCCTCATCTCAGACCACACTGTACTGCCTCATCTCAGACCACACTGTACTCTCTCAGACAGACCACACTATACTCTCTCAGACAGACCACACTATACTCTCTCAGACAGACCACACTGTACTCTCTCAGACAGACCACACTATACTCTCTCAGACAGACCACACTATACTCTCTCAGACAGACCACACTGTACTGCCTCATCTCAGACCACACTGTACTCTCTCAGACAGACCACACTATACTCTCTCAGACAGACCACACTATACTCTCTCAGACAGACCACACTATACTCTCTCAGACAGACCACACTGTACTGCCTCATCTCAGACCACACTGTACTGCCTCATCTCAGACCACACTGTACTGCCTCATCCCAGACCACACTATACTCTCTCAGACAGACCACACTATATTCTCTCAGACAGACCGCACTGTACTGCCTCATCTCAGACCACACTATACTCTCTCAGACAGACCACACTATACTCTCTCAGACAGACCGCACTGTACTCTCTCAGACAGACCACACTGTACTGCCTCATCTCAGACCACACTGTACTGCCTCATCTCAGACCACACTATACTCTCTCAGACAGACCACACTATACTCTCTCAGACAGACCACACTGTACTGCCTCATCTCAGACCACACTATACTCTCTCAGACAGACCACACTGTACTCTCTCAGACAGACCACACTATACCCTCTCAGTCAGACCACACTATACTCTCTCAGACAGACCACACTATACTCTCTCAGACAGACCACACTGTACTCTCTCAGACAGACCACACTATACCCTCTCAGACAGACCACACTGTACTCTCTCAGACAGACCACACTGTACTCTCTCAGACAGACAACACTGTACTGCCTCATCTCAGACCACACTATACTCTCTCAGACAGACCACACTGTACTCTCTCAGACAGACCACACTGTACTGCCTCATCTCAGACCACACTATACTCTCTCAGACAGACCACACTATACTCTCTCAGACAGACCACACTATACCCTCTCAGACAGACCACACTATACTCTCTCAGACAGACCACACTGTATTCTCTCAGACAGACCACACTATACTCTCTCAGACAGACCACACTGTACTGCCTCATCCCAGACCACACTGTACTCTCTCAGACAGACCACACTATACTCTCTCAGACAGACCACACTGTACTGCCTCATCTCAGACCACACTATACTCTCTCAGACAGACCACACTATACTCTCTCAGACAGACCACACTGTACTGCCTCATCTCAGACCACACTATACTCTCTCAGACAGACCACACTATACTCTCTCAGACAGACCACACTGTACTGCCTCATCTCAGACCACACTATACTCTCTCAGACAGACCACACTATACTCTCTCAGACAGACCACACTGTACTGCCTCATCTCAGACCACACTATACTCTCTCAGACAGACCACACTGTACTCTCTCAGACAGACCACACTATACTCTCTCAGACAGACCACACTATACTCTCTCAGACAGAACACACTATACTCTCTCAGACAGACCACACTGTACTGCCTCATCTCTGACAGACCATACTATACTCTCTCAGACAGACCACACTGTACTGCCTCATCTCAGACCACACTATACTCTCTCAGACAGACCACACTATACTCTCTCAGACAGACCACACTGTACTGCCTCATCTCAGACCACACTATACTCTCTCAGACAGACCACACTATACTCTCTCAGACAGACCACACTGTACTGCCTCATCTCAGACCATACTATACTCTCTCAGACAGACCACACTGTACTCTCTCAGACAGACCACACTATACTCTCTCAGACAGACCACACTATACTCTCTCAGACAGAACACACTATACTCTCTCAGACAGACCACACTGTACTGCCTCATCTAAGACAGACCACACTATACTCTCTCAGACAGACCACACTATACTCTCTCAGACAGACCACACTGTACTGCCTCATCTCAGACCACACTATACTCTCTCAGACAGACCACACTATACTCTCTCAGACAGACCACACTATACCCTCTCAGACAGACCACACTATACTCTCTCAGACAGACCACACTGTACTGCCTCATCTCAGACCACACTGTACTCTCTCAGACAGACCACACTATACTCTCTCAGACAGACCACACTATACTCTCTCAGACAGACCACACTGTACTGCCTCATCTCAGACCACACTGTACTCTCTCAGACAGACCACACTATACTCTCTCAGACAGACCACACTGTACTGCCTCATCCCAGACCACACTGTACTCTCTCAGACAGACTATACTATACTCTCTCAGACAGCCCACACTATACTCTCTCAGTCAGACCACACTATACTCTCTCAGACAGACCACACTGTACTGCCTCATCTCAGACAGACCACACTATACTCTCTCAGACAGACCACACTATACTCTCTCAGACAGACCACACTATACTCTCTCAGACAGACCACACTATACTCTCTCAGACAGACCACACTATACTCTCTCAGACAGACCACACTATACTCTCTCAGACAGACCACACTGTACTCTCTCAGTCAGACCACACTATACTCTCTCAGACAGACCACACTGTACTCTCTCAGTCAGACCACACTATACTCTCTCAGACAGACCACACTATACTCTCTCAGACAGACCACACTATACTCTCTCAGACAGACCACACTGTACTCTCTCAGACAGACCACACTATACTCTCTCAGACAGACCACACTATACTCTCTCAGACAGACCACACTGTACTGCCTCATCCCAGACCACACTATACTCTCTCAGTCAGACCACACTATACTCTCTCAGACAGACCACACTGTACTCTCTCAGACAGACCACACTATACTCTCTCAGACAGACCACACTATACTCTCTCAGACAGACCACACTGTACTCTCTCAGTCAGACCACACTATACTCTCTCAGACAGACTATACTATACTCTCTCAGACAGACCACACTATACTCTCTCAGACAGACCACACTATTCTCTCTCAGACAGACTATACTATACTCTCTCAGACAGACCACACTATACTCTCTCAGACAGACCACACTATACTCTCTCAGTCAGACCACACTATACTCTCTCAGACAGACCACACTATACTCTCTCAGACAGACCACACTATACTCTCTCAGACAGACCACACTGTACTGCCTCATCCCAGACCACACTATACTCTCTCAGACAGACCACACTATACTCTCTCAGACAGACCACACTATACTCTCTCAGACAGACCACACTATACTCTCTCAGTCAGACCACACTATACTCTCTCAGACAGACCACACTATACTCTCTCAGACAGACCACACTATACTCTCTCAGACAGACCACACTGTACTCTCTCAGACAGACCACACTATACTCTCTCAGACAGACCACACTATACTCTCTCAGACAGACCACACTGTACTGCCTCATCCCAGACCACACTATACTCTCTCAGTCAGACCACACTATACTCTCTCAGACAGACCACACTGTACTCTCTCAGACAGACCACACTATACTCTCTCAGACAGACCACACTATACTCTCTCAGACAGACCACACTATACTCTCTCAGACAGACCACACTATACTCTCTCAGACAGACCACACTATACTCTCTATCCCAGACCACACTATACTCTCTATCCCAGACCACACTATACTCTCTCAGACAGACCACACTGTACTCTCTCAGACAGACCACACTGTACTCTCTCAGACAGACCACACTATACTCTCTCTGACAGACCACACTATACTCTCTCAGACAGACCACACTGTACTCTCTCAGTCAGACCACACTATACTCTCTCAGACAGACTATACTATACTCACTCAGACAGACCACACTATACTCTCTCAGACAGACCACACTATACTCTCTTAGACAGACCACACTATACTCTCTCAGACAGACCACACTATACTCTCTCAGACAGACCACACTATACTCTCTCAGTCAGACCACACTATACTCTCTCAGACAGACCACACTGTACTCTCTCAGTCAGACCACACTATACTCTCTCAGACAGACCACACTATACTCTCTCAGTCAGACCACACTGTACTCTCTCAGACAGACCACACTATACTCTCTCAGACAGACCACACTATACTCTCTCAGACAGACCACACTATACCCTCTCAGACAGACCACACTATACTCTCTCAGACAGACCACACTGTATTCTCTCAGACAGACCACACTATACTCTCTCAGACAGACCACACTGTACTGCCTCATCCCAGACCACACTGTACTCTCTCAGACAGACCACACTATACTCTCTCAGACAGACCACACTGTACTGCCTCATCTCAGACCACACTATACTCTCTCAGACAGACCACACTATACTCTCTCAGACAGACCACACTGTACTGCCTCATCTCAGACCACACTATACTCTCTCAG
This sequence comes from Chiloscyllium punctatum, assembly GCF_047496795.1. Classification (NCBI taxonomy): domain Eukaryota; kingdom Metazoa; phylum Chordata; class Chondrichthyes; order Orectolobiformes; family Hemiscylliidae; genus Chiloscyllium; species Chiloscyllium punctatum. Next base: position 170,358,608 of record NC_092739.1, read on the forward strand.
ACAGACCACACTATACTCTCTCAGACAGACCACACTGTACTGCCTCATCTCAGACCACACTATACTCTCTCAGACAGACCACACTATACTCTCTCAGACAGACCACACTGTACTGCCTCATCTCAGACCACACTATACTCTCTCAGACAGACCACACTGTACTCTCTCAGACAGACCACACTATACTCTCTCAGACAGACCACACTATACTCTCTCAGACAGAACACACTATACTCTCTCAGACAGACCACACTGTACTGCCTCATCTCTGACAGACCACACTATACTCTCTCAGACAGACCACACTGTACTGCCTCATCTCAGACCACACTATACTCTCTCAGACAGACCACACTATACTCTCTCAGACAGACCACACTGTACTGCCTCATCTCAGACCACACTATACTCTCTCAGACAGACCACACTATACTCTCTCAGACAGACCACACTGTACTGCCTCATCTCAGACCACACTATACTCTCTCAGACAGACCACACTGTACTCTCTCAGACAGACCACACTATACTCTCTCAGACAGACCACACTATACTCTCTCAGACAGAACACACTATACTCTCTCAGACAGACCACACTGTACTGCCTCATCTCAGACAGACCACACTATACTCTCTCAGACAGACCACACTATACTCTCTCAGACAGACCACACTGTACTGCCTCATCTCAGACCACACTATACTCTCTCAGACAGACCACACTATACTCTCTCAGACAGACCACACTATACCCTCTCAGACAGACCACACTATACTCTCTCAGACAGACCACACTGTACTGCCTCATCTCAGACCACACTGTACTCTCTCAGACAGACCACACTATACTCTCTCAGACAGACCACACTATACTCTCTCAGACAGACCACACTGTACTGCCTCATCTCAGACCACACTGTACTCTCTCAGACAGACCACACTATACTCTCTCAGACAGACCACACTGTACTGCCTCATCCCAGACCACACTGTACTCTCTCAGACAGACTATACTATACTCTCTCAGACAGCCCACACTATACTCTCTCAGTCAGACCACACTATACTCTCTCAGACAGACCACACTGTACTGCCTCATCTCAGACAGACCACACTATACTCTCTCAGACAGACCACACTATACTCTCTCAGACAGACCACACTATACTCTCTCAGACAGACCACACTATACTCTCTCAGACAGACCACACTATACTCTCTCAGACAGACCACACTGTACTCTCTCAGTCAGACCACACTATACTCTCTCAGACAGACCACACTGTACTCTCTCAGTCAGACCACACTATACTCTCTCAGACAGACCACACTATACTCTCTCAGACAGACCACACTATACTCTCTCAGACAGACCACACTGTACTCTCTCAGACAGACCACACTATACTCTCTCAGACAGACCACACTATACTCTCTCAGACAGACCACACTGTACTGCCTCATCCCAGACCACACTATACTCTCTCAGTCAGACCACACTATACTCTCTCAGACAGACCACACTGTACTCTCTCAGACAGACCACACTATACTCTCTCAGACAGACCACACTATACTCTCTCAGACAGACCACACTGTACTCTCTCAGTCAGACCACACTATACTCTCTCAGACAGACTATACTATACTCTCTCAGACAGACCACACTATACTCTCTCAGACAGACCACACTATTCTCTCTCAGACAGACTACACTATACTCTCTCAGACAGACCACACTATACTCTCTCAGACAGACCACACTATACTCTCTCAGACAGACCACACTATACTCTCTCAGTCAGACCACACTATACTCTCTCAGACAGACCACACTATACTCTCTCAGACAGACCACACTATACTCTCTCAGACAGACCACACTGTACTGCCTCATCCCAGACCACACTATACTCTCTCAGACAGACCACACTATACTCTCTCAGACAGACCACACTATACTCTCTCAGACAGACTATACTATACTCTCTCAGACAGACCACACTATACTCTCTCAGACAGACCACACTATACTCTCTCAGTCAGACCACACTATACTCTCTCAGACAGACCACACTATACTCTCTCAGACAGACCACACTATACTCTCTCAGACAGACCACACTGTACTCTCTCAGACAGACCACACTGTACTCTCTCAGACAGACCACACTATACTCTCTCAGACAGACCACACTATACTCTCTCAGACAGACCACACTGTACTGCCTCATCCCAGACCACACTATACTCTCTCAGTCAGACCACACTATACTCTCTCAGACAGACCACACTGTACTCTCTCAGACAGACCACACTATACTCTCTCAGACAGACCACACTGTACTCTCTCAGACAGACCACACTATACTCTCTCAGACAGACCACACTATACTCTCTCAGACAGACCACACTGTACTGCCTCATCCCAGACCACACTATACTCTCTCAGACAGACCACACTATACTCTCTCAGACAGACCACACTATACTCTCTCAGACAGACCACACTATACTCTCTCAGACAGACCACACTATACTCTCTATCCCAGACCACACTATACTCTCTCAGACAGACCACACTATACTCTCTCAGACAGACCACACTGTACTCTCTCAGACAGACCACACTATACTCTCTCTGACAGACCACACTATACTCTCTCAGACAGACCACACTGTACTCTCTCAGACAGACCACACTATACTCTCTCAGACAGACTATACTATACTCTCTCAGACAGACCACACTATACTCTCTCAGACAGACCACACTATACTCTCTCAGACAGACCACACTATACTCTCTCAGACAGACCACACTATACTCTCTCAGACAGACCACACTATACTCTCTCAGTCAGACCACACTATACTCTCTCAGACAGACCACACTATACTCTCTCAGACAGACCACACTGTACTCTCTCAGACAGACCACACTGTACTCTCTCAGACAGACCACACTATACTCTCTCAGACAGACCACACTATACTCTCTCAGACAGACCACACTATACTGCCTCATCCCAGACCGCACTGTACTGCCTCATCTCAGACCACACTGTACTCTCTCAGACAGACCACACTATACTCTCTCAGACAGACCACACTATACTCTCTCAGTCAGACCACACTATACTCTCTCAGACAGACCACACTATACTCTCTCAGACAGACCACACTATACTGCCTCATCCCAGACCACACTATACCCTCTCAGACAGACCACACTATACTCTCTCAGACAGACCACACTATACTCTCTCAGACAGACCACACTGTACTGCCTCATCCCAGACCACACTATACTCTCTCAGACAGACCACACTATACTCTCTCAGACAGACCACACTATACTCTCTCAGACAGACCACACTATACTCTCTCAGACAGACCACACCGTACTGCCTCATCTCAGACCACACTATACTCTCTCAGACAGACCACACTGTACTCTCTCAGACAGACCACACTATACTCTCTCAGACAGACCACACTGTACTCTCTCAGACAGACCACACTATACTCTCTCAGACAGACTATACTTATCCCTCTCAGACAGACCACACTATACTCTCTCAGACAGACCACACTATACTCTCTCAGACAGACCACACTATACCCTCTCAGTCAGACCACACTATACTCTCTCAGACAGACCACACTATACTCTCTCAGACAGACCACACTATACTCTCTCAGACAGACCACACTATACTCTCTCAGACAGACCACACTATACTCTCTCAGACAGACCACACTATACTCTCTCAGACAGACCACACTATACTCTCTCAGACAGACCACACTGTACTGCCTCATCTCAGACAGACCACACTATACTCTCTCAGACAGACCACACTATACTCTCTCAGACAGACCACACTATACTCTCTCAGACAGACCACACTATACTCTCTCAGACAGACCACACTGTACTGCCTCATCTCAGACCACACTATACTCTCTCAGACAGACCACACTATACCCTCTCAGACAGACCACACTGTACTGCCTCATCCCAGACCACACTGTACTCTCTCAGACAGACCACACTATACTCTCTCAGACAGACCACACTGTACTGCCTCATCCCAGACCACACTGTACTCTCTCAGACAGACCACACTATACTCTCTCAGACAGACCACACTATACTCTCTCAGACAGACCACACTATACTCTCTCAGACAGACCACACTATACTCTCTCAGACAGACCACACTATACTCTCTCAGACAGACCACACTATACTCTCTCAGACAGACCACACTATACTCTCTCAGACAGACTATACTTATCCCTCTCAGACAGACCACACTGTACTCTCTCAGACAGACCACACTATACTCTCTCAGACAGACCACACTATACTCTCTCAGACAGACCACACTATACTCTCTCAGACAGACCACACTATACTCTCTATCCCAGACCACACTATACTCTCTCAGACAGACCACACTGTACTCTCTCAGACAGACCACACTGTACTCTCTCAGACAGACCACACTATACTCTCTCTGACAGACCACACTATACTCTCTCAGACAGACCACACTGTACTCTCTCAGTCAGACCACACTATACTCTCTCAGACAGACTATACTATACTCACTCAGACAGACCACACTATACTCTCTCAGACAGACCACACTATACTCTCTCAGACAGACCACACTATACTCTCTCAGACAGACCACACTATACTCTCTCAGACAGACCACACTATACTCTCTCAGTCAGACCACACTATACTCTCTCAGACAGACCACACTGTACTCTCTCAGTCAGACCACACTATACTCTCTCAGACAGACCACACTATACTCTCTCAGTCAGACCACACTGTACTCTCTCAGACAGACCACACTATACTCTCTCAGACAGACCACACTATACTCTCTCAGACAGACCACACTATACTCTCTCAGACAGACCACACTATACTCTCTCAGACAGACCACACTATACTCTCTCAGACAGACCACACTGTACTGCCTCATCCCAGACCACACTATACTCTCTCAGACAGACCACACTATACTCTCTCAGACAGACCACACTATACTCTCTCAGACAGACCACACTATACTCTCTCAGACAGACCACACTATACTCTCTATCCCAGACCACACTATACTCTCTCAGACAGACCACACTATACTCTCTCAGACAGACCACACTGTACTCTCTCAGACAGACCACACTATACTCTCTCTGACAGACCACACTATACTCTCTCAGACAGACTATACTATACTCACTCAGACAGACCACACTATACTCTCTCAGACAGACCACACTATACTCTCTTAGACAGACCACACTATACTCTCTCAGACAGACCACACTATACTCTCTCAGACAGACCACACTATACTCTCTCAGTCAGACCACACTATACTCTCTCAGACAGACCACACTGTACTCTCTCAGTCAGACCACACTATACTCTCTCAGACAGACCACACTATACTCTCTCAGTCAGACCACACTGTACTCTCTCAGACAGACCACACTATACTCTCTCAGACAGACCACACTATACTCTCTCAGACAGACCACACTATACCCTCTCAGACAGACCACACTATACTCTCTCAGACAGACCACACTGTATTCTCTCAGACAGACCACACTATACTCTCTCAGACAGACCACACTGTACTGCCTCATCCCAGACCACACTGTACTCTCTCAGACAGACCACACTATACTCTCTCAGACAGACCACACTGTACTGCCTCATCTCAGACCACACTATACTCTCTCAGACAGACCACACTATACTCTCTCAGACAGACCACACTGTACTGCCTCATCTCAGACCACACTATACTCTCTCAGACAGACCACACTATACTCTCTCAGACAGACCACACTGTACTGCCTCATCTCAGACCACACTATACTCTCTCAGACAGACCACACTATACTCTCTCAGACAGACCACACTGTACTGCCTCATCTCAGACCACACTATACTCTCTCAGACAGACCACACTGTACTCTCTCAGACAGACCACACTATGCTCTCTCAGACAGACCACACTATACTCTCTCAGACAGAACACACTATACTCTCTCAGACAGACCACACTGTACTGCCTCATCTCTGACAGACCACACTATACTCTCTCAGACAGACCACACTGTACTGCCTCATCTCAGACCACACTATACTCTCTCAGACAGACCACACTATACTCTCTCAGACAGACCACACTGTACTGCCTCATCTCAGACCACACTATACTCTCTCAGACAGACCACACTATACTCTCTCAGACAGACCACACTGTACTGCCTCATCTCAGACCACACTATACTCTCTCAGACAGACCACACTGTACTCTCTCAGACAGACCACACTATACTCTCTCAGACAGACCACACTATACTCTCTCAGACAGAACACACTATACTCTCTCAGACAGACCACACTGTACTGCCTCATCTCAGACAGACCACACTATACTCTCTCAGACAGACCACACTATACTCTCTCAGACAGACCACACTGTACTGCCTCATCTCAGACCACACTATACTCTCTCAGACAGACCACACTATACTCTCTCAGACAGACCACACTATACTCTCTCAGACAGACCACACTATACTCTCTCAGACAGACCACACTGTACTGCCTCATCTCAGACCACACTGTACTCTCTCAGACAGACCACACTATACTCTCTCAGACAGACCACACTGTACTGCCTCATCCCAGACCACACTGTACTCTCTCAGACAGACTATACTATACTCTCTCAGACAGCCCACACTATACTCTCTCAGTCAGACCACACTATACTCTCTCAGACAGACCACACTGTACTGCCTCATCTCAGACAGACCACACTATACTCTCTCAGACAGACCACACTATACTCTCTCAGACAGACCACACTATACTCTCTCAGACAGACCACACTATACTCTCTCAGACAGACCACACTGTACTCTCTCAGTCAGACCACACTATACTCTCTCAGACAGACCACACTGTACTCTCTCAGACAGACCACACTATACTCTCTCAGACAGACCACACTGTACTCTCTCAGACAGACCACACTATACTCTCTCAGACCACACTATACTCTCTCAGACAGACCACACTGTACTGCCTCATCCCAGACCACACTATACTCTCTCAGTCAGACCACACTATACTCTCTCAGACAGACCACACTGTACTCTCTCAGACAGACCACACTATACTCTCTCAGACAGACCACACTATACTCTCTCAGACAGACCACACTGTACTCTCTCAGTCAGACCACACTATACTCTCTCAGACAGACTATACTATACTCTCTCAGACAGACCACACTATACTCTCTCAGACAGACCACACTATTCTCTCTCAGACAGACTATACTATACTCTCTCAGACAGACCACACTATACTCTCTCAGACAGACCACACTATACTCTCTCAGTCAGACCACACTATACTCTCTCAGACAGACCACACTATACTCTCTCAGACAGACCACACTATACTCTCTCAGACAGACCACACTGTACTGCCTCATCCCAGACCACACTATACTCTCTCAGACAGACCACACTATACTCTCTCAGACAGACCACACTATACTCTCTCAGACAGACTATACTATACTCTCTCAGACAGACCACACTATACTCTCTCAGACAGACCACACTATACTCTCTCAGTCAGACCACACTATACTCTCTCAGACAGACCACACTATACTCTCTCAGACAGACCACACTATACTCTCTCAGACAGACCACACTGTACTCTCTCAGACAGACCACACTGTACTCTCTCAGACAGACCACACTATACTCTCTCAGACAGACCACACTATACTCTCTCAGACAGACCACACTGTACTGCCTCATCCCAGACCACACTATACTCTCTCAGTCAGACCACACTATACTCTCTCAGACAGACCACACTGTACTCTCTCAGACAGACCACACTATACTCTCTCAGACAGACCACACTGTACTCTCTCAGACAGACCACACTATACTCTCTCAGACAGACCACACTATACTCTCTCAGACAGACCACACTGTACTGCCTCATCCCAGACCACACTATACTCTCTCAGACAGACCACACTATACTCTCTCAGACAGACCACACTATACTCTCTCAGACAGACCACACTATACTCTCTCAGACAGACCACACTATACTCTCTCAGACAGACCACACTATACTCTCTATCCCAGACCACACTATACTCTCTCAGACAGACCACACTATACTCTCTCAGACAGACCACACTGTACTCTCTCAGACAGACCACACTATACTCTCTCTGACAGACCACACTATACTCTCTCAGACAGACCACACTGTACTCTCTCAGACAGACCACACTATACTCTCTCAGACAGACTATACTATACTCTCTCAGACAGACCACACTATACTCTCTCAGACAGACCACACTATACTCTCTCAGACAGACCACACTATACTCTCTCAGACAGACCACACTATACTCTCTCAGACAGACCACACTATACTCTCTCAGTCAGACCACACTATACTCTCTCAGACAGACCACACTGTACTCTCTCAGTCAGACCACACTATACTCTCTCAGACAGACCACACTGTACTCTCTCAGACAGACCACACTGTACTCTCTCAGACAGACCACACTGTACTCTCTCAGACAGACCACACTATACTCTCTCAGACAGACCACACTATACTCTCTCAGACAGACCACACTATACTGCCTCATCCCAGACCGCACTGTACTGCCTCATCTCAGACCACACTGTACTCTCTCAGACAGACCACACTATACTCTCTCAGACAGACCACACTATACTCTCTCAGTCAGACCACACTATACTCTCTCAGACAGACCACACTATACTCTCTCAGACAGACCACACTATACTGCCTCATCCCAGACCACACTATACCCTCTCAGACAGACCACACTATACTCTCTCAGACAGACCACACTATACTCTCTCAGACAGACCACACTGTACTGCCTCATCCCAGACCACACTATACTCTCTCAGACAGACCACACTATACTCTCTCAGACAGACCACACTATACTCTCTCAGACAGACCACACTATACTCTCTCAGACAGACCACACCGTACTGCCTCATCTCAGACCACACTATACTCTCTCAGACAGACCACACTGTACTCTCTCAGACAGACCACACTATACTCTCTCAGACAGACCACACTGTACTCTCTCAGACAGACCACACTATACTCTCTCAGACAGACTATACTTATCCCTCTCAGACAGACCACACTATACTCTCTCAGACAGACCACACTATACTCTCTCAGACAGACCACACTATACCCTCTCAGTCAGACCACACTATACTCTCTCAGACAGACCACACTATACTCTCTCAGACAGACCACACTATACTCTCTCAGACAGACCACACTATACTCTCTCAGACAGACCACACTATACTCTCTCAGACAGACCACACTATACTCTCTCAGACAGACCACACTATACTCTCTCAGACAGACCACACTATACTCTCTCAGACAGACCACACTATACTCTCTCAGACAGACCACACTGTACTGCCTCATCTCAGACAGACCACACTATACTCTCTCAGACAGACCACACTATACTCTCTCAGACAGACCACACTATACTCTCTCAAACAGACCACACTATACTCTCTCAGACAGACCACACTATACACTCTCAGACAGACCACACTATACTCTCTCAGACAGACCACACTATACTCTCTCAGACAGACCACACTGTACTGCCTCATCTCAGACCACACTATACTCTCTCAGACAGACCACACTATACCCTCTCAGACAGACCACACTGTACTGCCTCATCCCAGACCACACTGTACTCTCTCAGACAGACCACACTATACTCTCTCAGACAGACCACACTGTACTGCCTCATCCCAGACCACACTGTACTCTCTCAGACAGACCACACTATACTCTCTCAGACAGACCACACTATACTCTCTCAGACAGACCACACTATACTCTCTCAGACAGACCACACTATACTCTCTCAGACAGACCACACTATACTCTCTCAGACAGACCACACTATACTCTCTCAGACAGACTATACTTATCCCTCTCAGACAGACCACACTGTACTCTCTCAGACAGACCACACTATACTCTCTCAGACAGACCACACTATACTCTCTCAGACAGACCACACTATACTCTCTCAGACAGACCACACTATACTCTCTATCCCAGACCACACTATACTCTCTCAGACAGACCACACTGTACTCTCTCAGACAGACCACACTGTACTCTCTCAGACAGACCACACTATACTCTCTCTGACAGACCACACTATACTCTCTCAGACAGACCACACTGTACTCTCTCAGTCAGACCACACTATACTCTCTCAGACAGACTATACTATACTCACTCAGACAGACCACACTATACTCTCTCAGACAGACCACACTATACTCTCTCAGACAGACCACACTATACTCTCTCAGACAGACCACACTATACTCTCTCAGACAGACCACACTATACTCTCTCAGTCAGACCACACTATACTCTCTCAGACAGACCACACTGTACTCTCTCAGACAGACCACACTATACTCTCTCAGACAGACCCCACTATACTCTCTCAGACAGACCACACTATACCCTCTCAGACAGACCACACTGTACTCTCTCAGTCAGACCACACTATACTCTCTCAGACAGACCACACTATACTCTCTCAGACAGACCACACTATACTCTCTCAGACAGACCACACTATACTCTCTCAGTCAGACCACACTATACTCTCTCAGTCAGACCACACTATACTCTCTCAGACAGACCACACTATACTCTCTCAGACAGACCACACTATACTCTCTCAGACAGACCGCACTGTACTCTCTCAGACAGACCACACTATACTCTCTCAGACAGACCACACTATACTCTCTCAGACAGACCACACTGTACTGCCTCATCTCAGACCACACTATACTCTCTCAGACAGACCACACTATACTCTCTCAGACAGACCACACTGTACTGCCTCATCCCAGACCACACTATACTCTCTCAGACAGACCACACTATACTCTCTCAGACAGACCACACTGTACTGCCTCATCTCAGACCACACTATACTCTCTCAGACAGACCACACTATACTCTCTCAGACAGACCACACTATACTCTCTCAGACAGACCACACTATACTCTCTCAGACAGACCACACTGTACTCTCTCAGACAGACCACACTATACTCTCTCAGACAGACCACACTATACTCTCTCAGACAGACCACACTGTACTGCCTCATCTCAGACCACACTATACTCTCTCAGACAGACCACACTATACTCTCTCAGTCAGACCACACTATACTCTCTCAGACAGACCACACTATACTCTCTATCGCAGACCACACTATACTCTCTCAGACAGACCACACTATACTCTCTCAGACAGACCACACTGTACTGCCTCATCTCAGACCACACTATACTCTCTCAGACAGACCACACTATACTCTCTCAGACAGACCACACTATACTCTCTCAGACAGACCACACTGTACTCTCTCAGACAGACCACACTGTACTCTCTCAGACAGACCACACTGTACTCTCTCAGACAGACCACACTGTACTGCCTCATCTCAGACCACACTGTACTGCCTCATCTCAGACCACACTGTACTCTCTCAGACAGACCACACTATACTCTCTCAGACAGACCACACTATACTCTCTCAGACAGACCACACTATACTCTCTCAGTCAGACCACACTGTACTGCCTCATCTCAGACCACACTATACTCTCTCAGACAGACCACACTGTACTCTCTCAGACAGACCACACTGTACTGCCTCATCTCAGACCACACTGTACTCTCTCAGACAGACCACACTATACTCTCTCAGACAGACCACACTATATTCTCTCAGACAAACCGCACTGTACTCTCTCAGTCAGACCACACTGTACTGCCTCATCTCAGACCACACTATACTCTCTCAGACAGACCACACTATACTCTCTCAGACAGACCACACTGTACTGCCTCATCTCAGACCACACTATACTCTCTCAGACAGACCACACTATACTCTCTCAGACAGACCGCACTGTACTCTCTCAGACAGACCACACTGTACTGCCTCATCTCAGACCACACTGTACTGCCTCATCTCAGACCACACTATACTCTCTCAGACAGACCACACTATACTCTCTCAGACAGACCACACTATACTCTCTCAGACAGACCACACTGTACTGCCTCATCTCAGACCACACTGTACTCTCTCAGACAGACCACACTGTACTCTCTCAGACAGACCACACTGTACTGCCTCATCTCAGACCACACTATACTCTCTCAGACAGACCACACTATACTCTCTCAGACAGACCACACTATACCCTCTCAGACAGACCACACTATACTCTCTCAGACAGACCACACTGTACTGCCTCATCTCAGACCACACTGTACTCTCTCAGACAGACCACACTATACTCTCTCAGACAGACCACACTGTACCCTCTCAGACAGACCACACTATACTCTCTCAGACAGACCACACTGTATTCTCTCAGACAGACCACACTATACTCTCTCAGACAGACCACACTATACTCTCTCAGACAGACCACACTGTACTGCCTCATCCCAGACCACACTGTACTCTCTCAGACAGACCACACTATACTCTCTCAGACAGACCACACTGTACTGCCTCATCTCAGACCACACTATACTCTCTCAGACAGACCACACTATACTCTCTCAGACAGACCACACTGTACTGCCTCATCTCAGACCACACTATACTCTCTCAGACAGACCACACTGTACTCTCTCAGACAGACCACACTGTACTGCCTCATCTCAGACCACACTATACTCTCTCAGACAGACCACACTATACTCTCTCAGACAGACCACACTGTACTGCCTCATCTCAGACCACACTATACTCTCTCAGACAGACCACACTATACTCTCTCAGACAGACCACACTGTACTGCCTCATCTCAGACCACACTATACTCTCTCAGACAGACCACACTGTACTCTCTCAGACAGACCACACTATACTCTCTCAGACAGACCACACTATACTCTCTCAGACAGAACACACTATACTCTCTCAGACAGACCACACTGTACTGCCTCATCTCAGACAGACCACACTATACTCTCTCAGACAGACCACACTATACTCTCTCAGACAGACCACACTGTACTGCCTCATCTCAGACCACACTATACTCTCTCAGACAGACCACATTATACTCTCTCAGACAGACCACACTATACCCTCTCAGACAGACCACACTATACTCTCTCAGACAGACCACACTGTACTGCCTCATCTCAGACCACACTGTACTCTCTCAGACAGACCACACTATACTCTCTCAGACAGACCACACTATACTCCCTCAGACAGACCACACTATACTCTCTCAGACAGACCACACTGTACTGCCTCATCTCAGACCACACTGTACTCTCTCAGACAGACCACACTATACTCTCTCAGTCAGACCACACTGTACTGCCTCATCCCAGACCACACTGTACTCTCTCAGACAGACTATACTATACTCTCTCAGACAGACCACACTATACTCTCTCAGTCAGACCACACTATACTCTCTCAGACAGACCACACTGTACTGCCTCATCTCAGACAGACCACACTATACTCTCTCAGACAGACCACACTATACTCTCTCAGACAGACCACACTATACTCTCTCAGACCGACCACACTATACTCTCTCAGACCGACCACACTATACTCTCTCAGACCGACCACACTATACTCTCTCAGACAGACCACACTATACTCTCTCAGACAGACCACACTATACTCTCTCAGACAGACCACACTATACCCTCTCAGACAGACCACACTATACTCTCTCCGACAGCCACACTATACTCTCTCAGTCAGACCACACTATACTCTCTCAGACAGACCACACTATACTCTCTCAGACAGACCACACTATACTCTCTCAGACAGACCACACTGTACTGCCTCATCTCAGACCACACTATACTCTCTCAGTCAGACCACACTATACTCTCTCAGACAGACCACACTATACTCTCTCAGACAGACCACACTATACCCTCTCCGTCAGACCACACTATACTCTCTCAGACAGACCACACTGTACTGCCTCATCCCAGACCACACTATACTCTCTCAGACAGACCACACTATACCCTCTCAGTCAGACCACACTATACTCTCTCAGTCAGACCACACTATACTCTCTCAGACAGACCACACTGTACTGCCTCATCCCAGACCACACTATACTCTCTCAGACAGACCACACTATACCCTCTCAGTCAGACCACACTATACTCTCTCAGACAGACCACACTATACCCTCTCAGTCAGACCACACTATACTCTCTCAGACAGACCACACTGTACTGCCTCATCCCAGACCACACTATACTCTCTCAGACAGACCACACTATACTCTCTCAGACAGACCACACTATACTCTCTCAGTCAGACCACACTATACTCTCTCAGACAGACCACACTATACTCTCTCAGACAGACCACACTGTACTCTCTCAGACAGACCACACTATACTCTCTCAGACAGACCACACTGTACTGCCTCATCCCAGACCACACTATACACTCTCAGACAGACCACACTATACCCTCTCAGTCAGACCACACTATACTCTCTCAGTCAGACCACACTATACTCTCTCAGACAGACCACACTGTACTGCCTCATCCCAGACCACACTATACTCTCTCAGACAGACCACACTATACCCTCTCAGTCAGACCACACTATACTCTCTCAGACAGACCACACTATACCCTCTCAGTCAGACCACACTATACTCTCTCAGACAGACCACACTGTACTGCCTCATCCCAGACCACACTATACTCTCTCAGGCAGACCACACTGTACTCTCTCAGACAGACCACACTATACCCTCTCAGACAGACCACACTATACTCTCTCAGACAGACCACACTATACTCTCTCAGACAGACCACACTGTACTCTCTCAGACAGACCACACTATACTCTCTCAGACAGACCACACTGTACTGCCTCATCCCAGACCACACTATACTCTCTCAGACAGACTATACTTATCCCTCTCAGACAGACCACACTGTACCCTCTCAGACAGACCACACTATACCCTCTCAGACAGACCACACTGTACTCTCTCAGACAGACCACACTATCATCTCTCAGACAGACCACACTATACTCTCTCAGACAGACCACACTATACCCTCTCAGACAGACCACACTGTACTCTCTCAGTCAGACCACACTATACTCTCTCAGACAGACCACACTATACTCTCTCAGACAGACCACACTATACTCTCTCAGACAGACCACACTATACTCTCTCAGTCAGACCACACTATACTCTCTCAGTCAGACCACACTATACTCTCTCAGACAGACCACACTGTACTGCCTCATCCCAGACCACACTATACTCTCTCAGACAGACCACACTATACTCTCTCAGACAGACCACACTGTACTGCCTCATCCCAGACCACACTATACTCTCTCAGACAGACCACACTATACTCTCTCAGACAGACCACACTGTACTGCCTCATCTCAGACCACACTATACTCTCTCAGACAGACCACACTATACTCTCTCAGACAGACCACACTATACTCTCTCAGACAGACCACACTATACTCTCTCAGACAGACCACACTGTACTCTCTCAGACAGACCACACTATACTCTCTATCCCAGACCACACTATACTCTCTCAGACAGACCACACTGTACTGCCTCATCTCAGACCACACTATACTCTCTCAGACAGACCACACTATACTCTCTCAGACAGACCACACTATACTCTCTCAGACAGACCACACTATACTCTCTCAGACAGACCACACTATACTCTCTCAGACAGACCACACTGTACTCTCTCAGACAGACCACACTGTACTGCCTCATCTCAGACCACACTGTACTGCCTCATCTCAGACCACACTGTACTCTCTCAGACAGACCACACTATACTCTCTCAGACAGACCACACTATACTCTCTCAGACAGACCACACTATACTCTCTCAGTCAGACCACACTGTACTGCCTCATCTCAGACCACACTATACTCTCTCAGACAGACCACACTGTACTCTCTCAGACAGACCACACTGTACTGCCTCATCTCAGACCACACTGTACTGCCTCATCCCAGACCACACTATACTCTCTCAGACAGACCACACTATATTCTCTCAGACAGACCGCACTGTACTCTCTCAGTCAGACCACACTGTACTGCCTCATCTCAGACCACACTATACTCTCGCAGACAGACCACACTATACTCTCTCAGACAGACCACACTGTACTGCCTCATCTCAGACCACACTGTACTGCCTCATCCCAGACCACACTGTACTCTCTCAGACAGACCACACTATACTCTCTCAGACAGACCACACTGTACTGCCTCATCTCAGACCACACTGTACTGCCTCATCTCAGACAGACCACACTATACTCTCTCAGACAGACCACACTATACCCTCTCAGACAGACCACACTATACTCTCTCAGACAGACCACACTGTACTGCCTCATCTCAGACCACACTATACTCTCTCAGACAGACCACACTATACTCTCTCAGACAGACCACACTATACTCTCTCAGACAGACCACACTGTACTCTCTCAGACAGACCGGACTATACTCTCTCAGACAGACCACACTATACTCTCTCAGACAGACCACACTGTACTCTCTCAGTCAGACCACACTATACTCTCTCAGACAGACTATACTATACTCTCTCAGACAGACCACACTATACTCTCTCAGACAGACCACACTATACTCTCTCAGTCAGACCACACTATACCCTCTCAGACAGACCACACTATACTCTCTCAGACAGACCACACTATACTCTCTCAGACAGACCACACTGTACTGCCTCATCCCAGACCACACTATACTCTCTCAGACAGACCACACTATACTCTCTCAGACAGACCACACTATACTCTCTCAGACAGACCACACTATACTCTCTCAGACAGACCACACTATACTCTCTCAGTCAGACCACACTATACTCTCTCAGACAGACCACACTGTACTCTCTCAGACAGACCACACTGTACTCGCTCAGACAGACCACACTGTACTGCCTCATCCCAGACCACACTATACTCTCTCAGTCAGACCACACTATACTCTCTCAGACAGACCACACTGTACTCTCTCAGACAGACCACACTGTACTCTCTCAGACAGACCACACTATACTCTCTCAGACAGACCACACTATACTCTCTCAGACAGACCACACTATACTCTCTCAGACAGACCACACTATACTCTCTATCCCAGACCACACTATACTCTCTCAGACAGACCACACTATACTCTCTCAGACAGACCACACTGTACTCTCTCAGACAGACCACACTATACTCTCTCAGACAGACCACACTATACTCTCTCAGACAGACCACACTGTACTCTCTCAGACAGACCACACTATACTCTCTCAGACAGACTATACTATACTCTCTCAGACAGACCACACTATACTCTCTCAGACAGACCTCACTATACTCTCTCAGACAGACCACACTATACTCTCTCAGACAGACCACACTGTACTCTCTCAGACAGACCACACTATACTCTCTCAGACAGACCACACTATACTCTCTCAGACAGACCACACTGTACTCTCTCAGACAGACCACACTATACTCTCTCAGACAGACCACACTGTACTGCCTCATCCCAGACCACACTATACACTCTCAGACAGACCACACTATACCCTCTCAGTCAGACCACACTATACTCTCTCAGTCAGACCACACTATACTCTCTCAGACAGACCACACTGTACTGCCTCATCCCAGACCACACTATACTCTCTCAGACAGACCACACTATACCCTCTCAGTCAGACCACACTATACTCTCTCAGACAGACCACACTATACCCTCTCAGTCAGACCACACTATACTCTCTCAGACAGACCACACTGTACTGCCTCATCCCAGACCACACTATACTCTCTCAGGCAGACCACACTGTACTCTCTCAGACAGACCACACTATACCCTCTCAGACAGACCACACTATACTCTCTCAGACAGACCACACTATACTCTCTCAGACAGACCACACTGTACTCTCTCAGACAGACCACACTATACTCTCTCAGACAGACCACACTGTACTGCCTCATCCCAGACCACACTATACTCTCTCAGACAGACTATACTTATCCCTCTCAGACAGACCACACTGTACCCTCTCAGACAGACCACACTATACCCTCTCAGACAGACCACGCTGTACTCTCTCAGACAGACCACACTATACTCTCTCAGACAGACCACACTGTACTCTCTCAGACAGACCACACTATACTCTCTCAGACAGACCACACTATACTCTCTCAGACAGACCACACTGTACTGCCTCATCTCAGACCACACTATACTCTCTCAGACAGACCACACTATACTCTCTCAGACAGACCACACTATACTCTCTCAGACAGACCACACTATACTCTCTCAGACAGACCACACTATACTCTCTATCCCAGACCACACTATACTCTCTCAGACAGACCACACTGTACTGCCTCATCTCAGACTACACTATACTCTCTCAGACAGACCACACTATACTCTCTCAGACAGACCACACTATACTCTCTCAGACAGACCACACTGTACTCTCTCAGACAGACCACACTGTACTCTCTCAGACAGACCACACTGTACTGCCTCATCTCAGACCACACTGTACTGCCTCATCTCAGACCACACTGTACTCTCTCAGACAGACCACACTATACTCTCTCAGACAGACCACACTATACTCTCTCAGACAGACCACACTATACTCTCTCAGTCAGACCACACTGTACTGCCTCATCTCAGACCACACTATACTCTCTCAGACAGACCACACTGTACTCTCTCAGACAGACCACACTGTACTGCCTCATCTCAGACCACACTGTACTGCCTCATCCCAGACCACACTATACTCTCTCAGACAGACCACACTATATTCTCTCAGACAAACCGCACTGTACTCTCTCAGTCAGACCACACTGTACTGCCTCATCTCAGACCACACTATACTCTCGCAGACAGACCACACTATACTCTCTCAGACAGACCACACTGTACTGCCTCATCTCAGACCACACTGTACTGCCTCATCTCAGACCACACTATACTCTCTCAGACAGACCACACTGTACTGCCTCATCTCAGACCACACTGTACTGCCTCATCCCAGACCACACTGTACTCTCTCAGACAGACCACACTATACTCTCTCAGACAGACCACACTGTACTGCCTCATCTCAGACCACACTGTACTGCCTCATCTCAGACAGACCACACTATACTCTCTCAGACAGACCACACTATACCCTCTCAGACAGACCACACTATACTCTCTCAGACAGACCACACTGTACTGCCTCATCTCAGACCACACTATACTCTCTCAGACAGACCACACTATACTCTCTCAGACAGACCACACTATACTCTCTCAGACAGACCACACTATACTCTCTCAGACAGACCACACTGTACTCCCTCAGACAGACCGCACTATACTCTCTCAGACAGACCACACTATACTCTCTCAGACAGACCACACTGTACTCTCTCAGTCAGACCACACTATACTCTCTCAGACAGACTATACTATACTCTCTCAGACAGACCACACTATACTCTCTCAGACAGACCACACTATACTCTCTCAGTCAGACCACACTATACTCTCTCAGACAGACCACACTGTATTCTCTCAGACAGACCACACTATACTCTCTCAGACAGACCACACTATACTCTCTCAGTCAGACCACACTGTACTGCCTCATCCCAGACCACACTATACTCTCTCAGACAGACCACACTATACTCTCTCAGACAGACCACACTATACTCTCTCAGACAGACCACACTATACTCTCTCAGACAGACCACACTATACTCTCTCACACAGACCACACTGTACTCTCTCAGACAGACCACACTGTACTCTCTCAGACAGACCACACTATACTCTCTCAGACAGACCGCACTGTACTCTCTCAGACAGACCACACTATACTCTCTCAGACAGACCACACTATACTCTCTCAGACAGACCACACTATACTCTCTCAGACAGACCGCACTGTACTGCCTCATCTCAGACCACACTGTACTCTCTCAGACAGACCACACTATACTCTCTCAGACAGACCACACTATACTCTCTCAGACAGACCACACTATACTCTCTCAGACAGACCGCACTGTACTGCCTCATCTCAGACCACACTGTACTCTCTCAGACAGACCACACTATACTCTCTCAGACAGACCACACTATACTCTCTCAGACAGACCACACTATACTCTCTCAGACAGACCGCACTGTACTGCCTCATCTCAGACCACACTGTACTCTCTCAGACAGACCACACTATACTCTCTCAGACAGACCACACTATACTCTCTCAGTCAGACCACATTATACTCTCTCAGACAGACCACACTATACTCTCTCAGACAGACCACACTATACTGCCTCATCCCAGACCACACTATACCCTCTCAGACAGACCACACTATACTCTCTCAGACAGACCACACTATACTCTCTCAGACAGACCACACTGTACTGCCTCATCCCAGACCACACTATACTCTCTCAGACAGACCACACTATACTCTCTCAGACAGACCACACTATACTCTCTCAGACAGACCACACTATACTCTCTCAGACAGACCACACTGTACTGCCTCATCTCAGACCACACTATACTCTCTCAGACAGACCACACTGTACTCTCTCAGACAGACCACACTATACTCTCTCAGACAGACCACACTGTACTCTCTCAGACAGACCACACTATACTCTCTCAGACAGACTATACTTATCCCTCTCAGACAGACCACACTATACTCTCTCAGACAGACCACACTATACTCTCTCAGACAGACCACACTATACCCTCTCAGTCAGACCACACTATACTCTCTCAGACAGACCACACTATACTCTCTCAGACAGACCACACTATACTCTCTCAGACAGACCACACTATACTCTCTCAGACAGACCACACTATACTCTCTCAGACAGACCACACTATACTCTCTCAGACAGACCACACTATACTCTCTCAGACAGACCACACTATACTCTCTCAGTCAGACCACACTATACTCTCTCAGACAGACCACACTATACTCTCTCAGACAGACCACACTATACTGCCTCATCCCAGACCACACTATACTCTCTCAGTCAGACCACACTATACTCTCTCAGACAGACCACACTATACTCTCTCAGACAGACCACACTATACTCTCTCAGACAGACCACACTGTACTCTCTCAGACAGACCACACTATACTCTCTCAGACAGACCACACTATACTCTCTCAGACAGACCACACTATACTCTCTCAGACAGACCGCACTGTACTGCCTCATCTCAGACCACACTGTACTCTCTCAGACAGACCACACTATACTCTCTCAGACAGACCACACTATACTCTCTCAGTCAGACCACACTATACTCTCTCAGACAGACCACACTATACTCTCTATCCCAGACCACACTATACTGCCTCATCCCAGACCACACTATACCCTCTCAGACAGACCACACTATACTCTCTCAGACAGACCACACTGTACTGCCTCATCCCAGACCACACTATACCCTCTCAGACAGACCACACTATACTCTCTCAGACAGACCACACTATACTCTCTCAGACAGACCACACTGTACTGCCTCATCCCAGACCACACTATACTCTCTCAGACAGACCACACTATACTCTCTCAGACAGACCACACTATACTCTCTCAGACAGACCACACTATACTCTCTCAGACAGACCACACTGTACTGCCTCATCTCAGACCACACTATACTCTCTCAGACAGACCACACTGTACTCTCTCAGACAGACCACACTATACTCTCTCAGACAGACCACACTGTACTCTCTCAGACAGACCACACTATACTCTCTCAGACAGACTATACTTATCCCTCTCAGACAGACCACACTATACTCTCTCAGACAGACCACACTATACTCTCTCAGACAGACCACACTATACCCTCTCAGTCAGACCACACTATACTCTCTCAGACAGACCACACTATACTCTCTCAGACAGACCACACTATACTCTCTCAGACAGACCACACTATACTCTCTCAGACAGACCACACTATACTCTCTCAGACAGACCACACTATACTCTCTCAGACAGACCACACTATACTCTCTCAGACAGACCACACTATACTCTCTCAGACAGACCACACTATACTCTCTCAGACAGACCACACTATACTCTCTCAGACAGACCACACTATACTCTCTCAGACAGACCACACTGTACTGCCTCATCTCAGACAGACCACACTATACTCTCTCAGACAGACCACACTATACTCTCTCAGACAGACCACACTATACTCTCTCAAACAGACCACACTATACTCTCTCAGACAGACCACACTATACTCTCTCAGACAGACCACACTATACTCTCTCAGACAGACCACACTATACTCTCTCAGACAGACCACACTGTACTGCCTCATCTCAGACCACACTATACTCTCTCAGACAGACCACACTATACCCTCTCAGACAGACCACACTGTACTGCCTCATCCCAGACCACACTGTACTCTCTCAGACAGACCACACTATACTCTCTCAGACAGACCACACTGTACTGCCTCATCCCAGACCACACTGTACTCTCTCAGACAGACCACACTATACTCTCTCAGACAGACCACACTATACTCTCTCAGACAGACCACACTATACTCTCTCAGACAGACCACACTATACTCTCTCAGACAGACCACACTATACTCTCTCAGACAGACCACACTATACTCTCTCAGACAGACCACACTATACTCTCTCAGACAGACCACACTATACTCTCACAGACAGACTATACTTATCCCTCTCAGACAGACCACACTGTACTCTCTCAGACAGACTATACTTATCCCTCTCAGACAGACCACACTGTACTCTCTCAGACAGACCACACTATACTCTCTCAGACAGACCACACTGTACTGCCTCATCTCAGACCACACTGTACTCTCTCAGACAGACCACACTGTACTCTCTCAGTCAGACCACACTATACTCTCTCAGACAGACCACACTATACTCTCTCAGACAGACCACACTATACTCTCTCAGACAGACCACACTGTACTGCCTCATCCCAGACCACACTATACTCTCTCAGACAGACCACACTATACTCTCTCAGACAGACCACACTATACTCTCTCAGACAGACCACACTATACTCTCTCAGACAGACCACACTGTACTGCCTCATCCCAGACCACACTCTACTCTCTCAGACAGACTATACTTATCCCTCTCAGACAGACCACACTATACCCTCTCAGACAGACCACACTGTACTCTCTCAGACAGACCACACTATACTCTCTCAGACAGACCACACTATACTCTCTCAGACAGACCACACTGTACTGCCTCATCCCAGACCACACTATACTCTCTCAGACAGACCACACTGTACTCTCTCAGACAGACCACACTATACCCTCTCAGACAGACCACACTATA
This sequence comes from Chiloscyllium punctatum, assembly GCF_047496795.1. Classification (NCBI taxonomy): domain Eukaryota; kingdom Metazoa; phylum Chordata; class Chondrichthyes; order Orectolobiformes; family Hemiscylliidae; genus Chiloscyllium; species Chiloscyllium punctatum. The sequence continues at coordinate 170,382,384 of NC_092739.1, forward strand.
CCCTCTCAGACAGACCACACTATACTCTCTCAGACAGACCACACTATACTCTCTCAGGCAGACCACACTGTACTGCCTCATCCCAGACCACACTATACCCTCTCAGACAGACCACACTATACTCTCTCAGACAGACCACACTGTACTCTCTCAGACAGACCACACTATACCCTCTCAGTCAGACCACACTATACTCTCTCAGACAGACCACACTATACCCTCTCAGACAGACCACACTATACTCTCTCAGACAGACCACACTGTACTGCCTCATCTCAGACCACACTATACTCTCTCAGTCAGACCACACTATACTCTCTCAGACAGACCACACTATACTATCTCAGACAGACCACACTGTACTGCCTCATCCCAGACCACACTATACTCTCTCAGACAGACCACACTATACTCTCTCAGACAGACCACACTATACTCTCTCAGTCAGACCACACTATACTCTCTCAGACAGACCACACTATACTCTCTCAGTCAGACCACACTATACTCTCTCAGACAGCCACACTATACTCTCTCAGTCAGACCACACTATACTCTCTCAGACAGACCACACTATACTCTCTCAGACAGACCACACTATACTCTCTCAGACAGACCACACTGTACTGCCTCATCTCAGACCACACTATACTCTCTCAGTCAGACCACACTATACTCTCTCAGACAGACCACACTATACTATCTCAGACAGACCACACTGTACTGCCTCATCCCAGACCACACTATACTCTCTCAGACAGACCACACTATACTCTCTCAGACAGACCACACTATACTCTCTCAGTCAGACCACACTATACTCTCTCAGACAGACCACACTATACTCTCTCAGACAGACCACACTGTACTCTCTCAGACAGACCACACTATACTCTCTCAGACAGACCACACTGTACTGCCTCATCCCAGACCACACTATACTCTCTCAGACAGACCACACTATACCCTCTCAGTCAGACCACACTATACTCTCTCAGTCAGACCACACTATACTCTCTCAGACAGACCACACTGTACTGCCTCATCCCAGACCACACTATACTCTCTCAGACAGACCACACTATACCCTCTCAGTCAGACCACACTATACTCTCTCAGACAGACCACACTATACCCTCTCAGTCAGACCACATTATACTCTCTCAGACAGACCACACTGTACTGCCTCATCCCAGACCACACTATACTCTCTCAGGCAGACCACACTGTACTCTCTCAGACAGACCACACTATACCCTCTCAGACAGACCACACTATACTCTCTCAGACAGACCACACTATACTCTCTCAGACAGACCACACTATACTCTCTCAGACAGACCACACTATACTCTCTCAGACAGACCACACTATACTCTCTCAGACAGACCACACTGTACTGCCTCATCCCAGACCACACTATACTCTCTCAGACAGACTATACTTATCCCTCTCAGACAGACCACACTGTACCCTCTCAGTCAGACCACACTATACCCTCTCAGACAGACCACACTGTACTCTCTCAGACAGACCACACTATACTCTCTCAGACAGACCACACTATACTCTCTCAGACAGACCACACTATACCCTCTCAGACAGACCACACTGTACTCTCTCAGTCAGACCACACTATACTCTCTCAGACAGACCACACTATACTCTCTCAGACAGACCACACTATACTCTCTCAGACAGACCACACTATACTCTCTCAGTCAGACCACACTATACTCTCTCAGTCAGACCACACTATACTCTCTCAGACAGACCACACTGTACTGCCTCATCCCAGACCACACTATACTCTCTCAGACAGACCACACTATACTCTCTCAGACAGACCACACTGTACTGCCTCATCCCAGACCACACTATACTCTCTCAGACAGACCACACTATACTCTCTCAGACAGACCACACTGTACTGCCTCATCTCAGACCACACTATACTCTCTCAGACAGACCACACTATACTCTCTCAGACAGACCACACTATACTCTCTCAGACAGACCACACTATACTCTCTCAGACAGACCACACTGTACTCTCTCAGACAGACCACACTATACTCTCTCAGACAGACCACACTATACTCTCTCAGACAGACCACACTGTACTGCCTCATCTCAGACCACACTATACTCTCTCAGACAGACCACACTATACTCTCTCATTCAGACCACACTATACTCTCTCAGACAGACCACACTATACTCTCTATCGCAGACCACCCTATACTCTCTCAGACAGACCACACTATACTCTCTCAGACAGACCACACTATACTCTCTCAGACAGACCACACTGTACTGCCTCATCTCAGACCACACTATACTCTCTCAGACAGACCACACTATACTCTCTCAGTCAGACCACACTATACTCTCTCAGACAGACCACACTATACTCTCTATCGCAGACCACACTATACTCTCTCAGACAGACCACACTATACTCTCTCAGACAGACCACACTATACTCTCTCAGACAGACCACACTATACTCTCTCAGACAGACCACACTGTACTCTCTCAGACAGACCACACTGTACTCTCTCAGACAGACCACACTGTACTCTCTCAGACAGACCACACTGTACTGCCTCATCTCAGACCACACTGTACTGCCTCATCTCAGACCACACTGTACTCTCTCAGACAGACCACACTATACTCTCTCAGACAGACCACACTATACTATCTCAGAAAGACCACACTATACTCTCTCAGTCAGACCACACTGTACTGCCTCATCTCAGACCACACTATACTCTCTCAGACAGACCACACTGTACTCTCTCAGACAGACCACACTGTACTGCCTCATCTCAGACCACACTGTACTGCCTCATCCCAGACCACACTATACTCTCTCAGACAGACCACACTATATTCTCTCAGACAGACCGCACTGTACTCTCTCAGTCAGACCACACTGTACTGCCTCATCTCAGACCACACTATACTCTCTCAGACAGACCACACTATACTCTCTCAGACAGACCACACTGTACTGCCTCATCTCAGACCACACTATACTCTCTCAGACAGACCACACTATACTCTCTCAGACAGACCGCACTGTACTCTCTCAGACAGACCACACTGTACTGCCTCATCTCAGACCACACTGTACTGCCTCATCTCAGACCACACTATACTCTCTCAGACAGACCACACTGTACTGCCTCATCTCAGACCACACTGTACTGCCTCATCCCAGACCACACTGTACTCTCTCAGACAGACCACACTATACTCTCTCAGACAGACCACACTGTACTGCCTCATCTCAGACCACACTGTACTGCCTCATCTCAGACAGACCACACTATACTCTCTCAGACAGACCACACTATACCCTCTCAGACAGACCACACTATACTCTCTCAGACAGACCACACTGTACTGCCTCATCTCAGACCACACTATACTCTCTCAGACAGACCACACTATACTCTCTCAGACAGACCACACTATACTCTCTCAGACAGACCACACTGTACTCTCTCAGACAGACCGCACTATACTCTCTCAGACAGACCACACTATACTCTCTCAGACAGACCACACTGTACTCTCTCAGTCAGACCACACTATACTCTCTCAGACAGACTATACTATACTCTCTCAGACAGACCACACTATACTCTCTCAGACAGACCACACTATACTCTCTCAGTCAGACCACACTATACTCTCTCAGACAGACCACACTATACTCTCTCAGACAGACCACACTATACTCTCTCAGACAGACCACACTGTACTGCCTCATCCCAGACCACACTATACTCTCTCAGACAGACCACACTATACTCTCTCAGACAGACCACACTATACTCTCTCAGACAGACTATACTATACTCTCTCAGACAGACCACACTATACTCTCTCAGACAGACCACACTATACTCTCTCAGTCAGACCACACTATACTCTCTCAGACAGACCACACTGTACTCTCTCAGACAGACCACACTGCACTCGCTCAGACAGACCACACTGTACTGCCTCATCCCAGACCACACTATACTCTCTCAGTCAGACCACACTATACTCTCTCAGACAGACCACACTGTACTCTCTCAGACAGACCACACTGTACTCTCTCAGACAGACCACACTATACTCTCTCAGACAGACCACTCTATACTCTCTCAGACAGACCACACTATACTCTCTCAGACAGACCACACTATACTCTCTATCCCAGACCACACTATACTCTCTCAGACAGACCACACTATACTCTCTCAGACAGACCACACTGTACTCTCTCAGACAGACCACACTATACTCTCTCAGACAGACCACACTATACTCTCTCAGACAGACCACACTGTACTCTCTCAGTCAGACCACACTATACTCTCTCAGACAGACTATACTATACTCTCTCAGACAGACCACACTATACTCTCTCAGACAGACCTCACTATACTCTCTCAGACAGACCACACTATACTCTCTCAGACAGACCACACTGTACTCTCTCAGACAGACCACACTGTACTCTCTCAGACAGACCACACTGTATTCTCTCAGACAGACCACACTATACTCTCTCAGACAGACCACACTATACTCTCTCAGTCAGACCACACTGTACTGCCTCATCCCAGACCACACTATACTCTCTCAGACAGACCACACTATACTCTCTCAGACAGACCACACTATACTCTCTCAGACAGACCACACTATACTCTCTCAGACAGACCACACTATACTCTCTCAGACAGACCACACTGTACTCTCTCAGACAGACCACACTATACTCTCTCAGACAGACCACACTATACTCTCTCAGACAGACCGCACTGTACTCTCTCAGACAGACCACACTATACTCTCTCAGACAGACCACACTATACTCTCTCAGACAGACCACACTATACTCTCTCAGACAGACCGCACTGTACTGCCTCATCTCAGACCACACTGTACTCTCTCAGACAGACCACACTATACTCTCTCAGACAGACCACACTATACTCTCTCAGACAGACCACACTATACTCTCTCAGACAGACCGCACTGTACTGCCTCATCTCAGACCACACTGTACTCTCTCAGACAGACCACACTATACTCTCTCAGACAGACCACACTATACTCTCTCAGTCAGACCACATTATACTCTCTCAGACAGACCACACTATACTCTCTCAGACAGACCACACTATACTGCCTCATCCCAGACCACACTATACCCTCTCAGACAGACCACACTATACTCTCTCAGACAGACCACACTATACTCTCTCAGACAGACCACACTGTACTGCCTCATCCCAGACCACACTATACTCTCTCAGACAGACCACACTATACTCTCTCAGACAGACCACACTATACTCTCTCAGACAGACCACACTATACTCTCTCAGACAGACCACACTGTACTCTCTCAGACAGACCACACTGTACTGCCTCATCTCAGACCACACTATACTCTCTCAGACAGACCACACTGTACTCTCTCAGACAGACCACACTATACTCTCTCAGACAGACCACACTGTACTCTCTCAGACAGACCACACTATACTCTCTCAGACAGACTATACTTATCCCTCTCAGACAGACCACACTATACTCTCTCAGACAGACCACACTATACTCTCTCAGACAGACCACACTATACCCTCTCAGACAGACCACACTATACTCTCTCAGACAGACCACACTATACTCTCTCAGACAGACCACACTATACTCTCTCAGACAGACCACACTATACTCTCTCAGACAGACCACACTATACTCTCTCAGACAGACCACACTATACTCTCTCAGACAGACCACACTATACTCTCTCAGTCAGACCACACTATACTCTCTCAGACAGACCACACTATACTCTCTCAGACAGACCACACTATACTGCCTCATCCCAGACCACACTATACTCTCTCAGTCAGACCACACTATACTCTCTCAGACAGACCACACTATACTCTCTCAGACAGACCACACTATACTCTCTCAGACAGACCACACTGTACTCTCTCAGACAGACCACACTATACTCTCTCAGACAGACCACACTATACTCTCTCAGACAGACCACACTATACTCTCTCAGACAGACCGCACTGTACTGCCTCATCTCAGACCACACTGTACTCTCTCAGACAGACCACACTATACTCTCTCAGACAGACCACACTATACTCTCTCAGTCAGACCACACTATACTCTCTCAGACAGACCACACTATACTCTCTATCCCAGACCACACTATACTGCCTCATCCCAGACCACACTATACCCTCTCAGACAGACCACACTATACTCTCTCAGACAGACCACACTGTACTGCCTCATCCCAGACCACACTATACCCTCTCAGACAGACCACACTATACTCTCTCAGACAGACCACACTATACTCTCTCAGACAGACCACACTGTACTGCCTCATCCCAGACCACACTATACTCTCTCAGACAGACCACACTATACTCTCTCAGACAGACCACACTATACTCTCTCAGACAGACCACACTATACTCTCTCAGACAGACCACACTGTACTGCCTCATCTCAGACCACACTATACTCTCTCAGACAGACCACACTGTACTCTCTCAGACAGACCACACTATACTCTCTCAGACAGACCACACTGTACTCTCTCAGACAGACCACACTATACTCTCTCAGACAGACTATACTTATCCCTCTCAGACAGACCACACTATACTCTCTCAGACAGACCACACTATACTCTCTCAGACAGACCACACTATACCCTCTCAGTCAGACCACACTATACTCTCTCAGACAGACCACACTATACTCTCTCAGACAGACCACACTATACTCTCTCAGACAGACCACACTATACTCTCTCAGACAGACCACACTATACTCTCTCAGACAGACCACACTATACTCTCTCAGACAGACCACACTATACTCTCTCAGACAGACCACACTATACTCTCTCAGACAGACCACACTATACTCTCTCAGACAGACCACACTATACTCTCTCAGACAGACCACACTATACTCTCTCAGACAGACCACACTGTACTGCCTCATCTCAGACAGACCACACTATACTCTCTCAGACAGACCACACTATACTCTCTCAGACAGACCACACTATACTCTCTCAGACAGACCACACTGTACTGCCTCATCTCAGACCACACTATACTCTCTCAGACAGACCACACTATACCCTCTCAGACAGACCACACTGTACTGCCTCATCCCAGACCACACTGTACTCTCTCAGACAGACCACACTATACTCTCTCAGACAGACCACACTGTACTGCCTCATCCCAGACCACACTGTACTCTCTCAGACAGACCACACTATACTCTCTCAGACAGACCACACTATACTCTCTCAGACAGACCACACTATACTCTCTCAGACAGACCACACTATACTCTCTCAGACAGACCACACTATACTCTCTCAGACAGACCACACTATACTCTCTCAGACAGACTATACTTATCCCTCTCAGACAGACCACACTGTACTCTCTCAGACAGACTATACTTATCCCTCTCAGACAGACCACACTGTACTCTCTCAGACAGACCACACTATACTCTCTCAGACAGACCACACTGTACTGCCTCATCTCAGACCACACTGTACTCTCTCAGACAGACCACACTGTACTCTCTCAGTCAGACCACACTATACTCTCTCAGACAGACCACACTATACTCTCTCAGACAGACCACACTATACTCTCTCAGACAGACCACACTGTACTGCCTCATCCCAGACCACACTATACTCTCTCAGACAGACCACACTATACTCTCTCAGACAGACCACACTATACTCTCTCAGACAGACCACACTATACTCTCTCAGACAGACCACACTGTACTGCCTCATCCCAGACCACACTCTACTCTCTCAGACAGACTATACTTATCCCTCTCAGACAGACCACACTATACCCTCTCAGACAGACCACACTGTACTCTCTCAGACAGACCACACTATACTCTCTCAGACAGACCACACTATACTCTCTCAGACAGACCACACTGTACTGCCTCATCCCAGACCACACTATACTCTCTCAGACAGACCACACTGTACTCTCTCAGACAGACCACACTATACCCTCTCAGACAGACCACACTATACCCTCTCAGACAGACCACACTATACTCTCTCAGACAGACCACACTATACTCTCTCAGGCAGACCACACTGTACTGCCTCATCCCAGACCACACTATACCCTCTCAGACAGACCACACTATACTCTCTCAGACAGACCACACTGTACTCTCTCAGACAGACCACACTATACCCTCTCAGTCAGACCACACTATACTCTCTCAGACAGACCACACTATACACTCTCAGACAGACCACACTATACTCTCTCAGACAGACCACACTATACTCTCTCAGTCAGACCACACTGTACTGCCTCATCTCAGACCACACTGTACTCTCTCAGTCAGACCACACTGTACTGCCTCATCTCAGACCACACTGTACTGCCTCATCCCAGACCACACTATACCCTCTCAGACAGACCACACTGTACTCTCTCAGACAGACCACACTATACCCTCTCAGTCAGACCACACTATACTCTCTCAGACAGACCACACTATACTCTCTCAGTCAGACCACACTGTACTGCCTCATCTCAGACCACACTATACTCTCTCAGACAGACCACACTATACTCTCTCAGACAGACCACACTATACTCTCTCAGTCAGACCACACTGTACTGCCTCATCTCAGACCACACTATACTCTCTCAGACAGACCACACTATACTCTCTCAGACAGACCACACTATACTATCTAAGACAGACCACACTGTACTGCCTCATCCCAGACCACACTATACTCTCTCAGACAGACCACACTATACTCTCTCAGACAGACCACACTATACTCTCTCAGTCAGACCACACTATACTCTCTCAGACAGACCACACTATACTCTCTCAGACAGACCACACTGTACTCTCTCAGACAGACCACACTATACTCTCTCAGACAGACCACACTATACTCTCTCAGTCAGACCACACTGTACTGCCTCATCTCAGACCACACTATACTCTCTCAGACAGACGACACTATACTCTCTCAGACAGACCACACTATACTATCTCAGACAGACCACACTGTACTGCCTCATCTCAGACCACACTGTACTGCCTCATCTCAGACCACACTATACTCTCTCAGACAGACCACACTATACTCTCTCAGACAGACCACACTATACTCTCTCAGACAGACCACACTATACCCTCTCAGACAGACCACACTATACTCTCTCAGACAGCCACACTATACTCTCTCAGTCAGACCACACTATACTCTCTCAGACAGACCACACTATACTCTCTCAGACAGACCACACTATACTCTCTCAGACAGACCACACTGTACTGCCTCATCTCAGACCACACTATACTCTCTCAGTCAGACCACACTATACTCTCTCAGACAGACCACACTATACTATCTCAGACAGACCACACTGTACTGCCTCATCCCAGACCACACTATACTCTCTCAGACAGACCACACTATACTCTCTCAGACAGACCACACTATACTCTCTCAGTCAGACCACACTATACTCTCTCAGACAGACCACACTATACTCTCTCAGACAGACCACACTGTACTCTCTCAGACAGACCACACTATACTCTCTCAGACCGACCACACTGTACTGCCTCATCCCAGACCACACTATACTCTCTCAGACAGACCACACTATACCCTCTCAGTCAGACCACACTATACTCTCTCAGTCAGACCACACTGTACCCTCTCAGTCAGACCACACTATACTCTCTCAGACAGACCACACTGTACTGCCTCATCCCAGACCACACTATACTCTCTCAGGCAGACCACACTGTACTCTCTCAGACAGACCACACTATACCCTCTCAGACAGACCACACTATACTCTCTCAGACAGACCACACTATACCCTCTCAGACAGACCACACTATACTCTCTCAGACAGCCACACTATACTCTCTCAGTCAGACCACACTATACTCTCTCAGACAGACCACACTATACTCTCTCAGACAGACCACACTATACTCTCTCAGACAGACCACACTGTACTCTCTCAGACAAACCGCACTATACTCTCTCAGACAGACCACACTATACTCTCTCAGACAGACCACACTGTACTCTCTCAGTCAGACCACACTATACTCTCTCAGACAGACTATACAATACTCTCTCAGACAGACCACACTATACTCTCTCAGACAGACCACACTATACTCTCTCAGTCAGACCACACTATACTCTCTCAGACAGACCACACTATACTCTCTCAGACAGACCACACTATACTCTCTCAGACAGACCACACTATACTCTCTCAGTCAGACCACACTATACTCTCTCAGACAGACCACACTGTACTCTCTCAGACAGACCACACTGTACTCGCTCAGACAGACCACACTGTACTGCCTCATCCCAGACCACACTATACTCTCTCAGTCAGACCACACTATACTCTCTCAGACAGACCACACTGTACTCTCTCAGACAGACCACACTGTACTCTCTCAGACAGACCACACTATACTCTCTCAGACAGACCACACTATACTCTCTCAGACAGACCACACTATACTCTCTCAGACAGACCACACTATACTCTCTATCCCAGACCACACTATACTCTCTCAGACAGACCACACTATACTCTCTCAGACAGACCACACTGTACTCTCTCAGACAGACCACACTATACTCTCTCAGACAGACCACACTATACTCTCTCAGACAGACCACACTGTACTCTCTCAGTCAGACCACACTATACTCTCTCAGACAGACTATACTATACTCTCTCAGACAGACCACACTATACTCTCTCAGACAGACCTCACTATACTCTCTCAGACAGACCACACTATACTCTCTCAGACAGACCACACTGTACTCTCTCAGACAGACCACACTGTACTCTCTCAGACAGACCACACTGTATTCTCTCAGACAGACCACACTATACTCTCTCAGACAGACCACACTATACTCTCTCAGTCAGACCACACTGTACTGCCTCATCCCAGACCACACTATACTCTCTCAGACAGACCACACTATACTCTCTCAGACAGACCACACTATACTCTCTCAGACAGACCACACTATACTCTCTCAGACAGACCACACTATACTCTCTCAGACAGACCACACTGTACTCTCTCAGACAGACCACACTATACTCTCTCAGACAGACCACACTATACTCTCTCAGACAGACCGCACTGTACTCTCTCAGACAGACCACACTATACTCTCTCAGACAGACCACACTATACTCTCTCAGACAGACCACACTATACTCTCTCAGACAGACCGCACTGTACTGCCTCATCTCAGACCACACTGTACTCTCTCAGACAGACCACACTATACTCTCTCAGACAGACCACACTATACTCTCTCAGACAGACCACACTATACTCTCTCAGACAGACCGCACTGTACTGCCTCATCTCAGACCACACTGTACTCTCTCAGACAGACCACACTATACTCTCTCAGACAGACCACACTATACTCTCTCAGTCAGACCACATTATACTCTCTCAGACAGACCACACTATACTCTCTCAGACAGACCACACTATACTGCCTCATCCCAGACCACACTATACCCTCTCAGACAGACCACACTATACTCTCTCAGACAGACCACACTATACTCTCTCAGACAGACCACACTGTACTGCCTCATCCCAGACCACACTATACTCTCTCAGACAGACCACACTATACTCTCTCAGACAGACCACACTATACTCTCTCAGACAGACCACACTATACTCTCTCAGACAGACCACACTGTACTGCCTCATCTCAGACCACACTATACTCTCTCAGACAGACCACACTGTACTCTCTCAGACAGACCACACTATACTCTCTCAGACAGACCACACTGTACTCTCTCAGACAGACCACACTGTACTGCCTCATCTCAGACCACACTGTACTGCCTCATCCCAGACCACACTATACTCTCTCAGACAGACCACACTATATTCTCTCAGACAGACCGCACTGTACTCTCTCAGTCAGACCACACTGTACTGCCTCATCTCAGACCACACTATACTCTCGCAGACAGACCACACTATACTCTCTCAGACAGACCACACTGTACTGCCTCATCTCAGACCACACTGTACTGCCTCATCTCAGACCACACGATACTCTCTCAGACAGACCACACTGTACTGCCTCATCTCAGACTTTACTGTACTGCCTCATCCCAGACCACACTGTACTCTCTCAGACAGACCACACTATACTCTCTCAGACAGACCACACTGTACTGCCTCATCTCAGACCACACTGTACTGCCTCATCTCAGACAGACCACACTATACTCTCTCAGACAGACCACACTATACCCTCTCAGACAGACCACACTATACTCTCTCAGACAGACCACACTGTACTGCCTCATCTCAGACCACACTATACTCTCTCAGACAGACCACACTATACTCTCTCAGACAGACCACACTATACTCTCTCAGACAGACCACACTGTACTCTCTCAGACAGACCGCACTATACTCTCTCAGACAGACCACACTATACTCTCTCAGACAGACCACACTGTACTCTCTCAGTCAGACCACACTATACTCTCTCAGACAGACTATACTATACTCTCTCAGACAGACCACACTATACTCTCTCAGACAGACCACACTATACTCTCTCAGTCAGACCACACTATACTCTCTCAGACAGACCACACTATACTCTCTCAGACAGACCACACTATACTCTCTCAGACAGACCACACTGTACTGCCTCATCCCAGACCACACTATACTCTCTCAGACAGACCACACTATACTCTCTCAGACAGACCACACTATACTCTCTCAGACAGACTATACTATACTCTCTCAGACAGACCACACTATACTCTCTCAGACAGACCACACTGTACTCTCTCAGTCAGACCACACTATACTCTCTCAGACAGACCACACTGTACTCTCTCAGACAGACCACACTGTACTCGCTCAGACAGACCACACTGTACTGCCTCATCCCAGACCACACTATACTCTCTCAGTCAGACCACACTATACTCTCTCAGACAGACCACACTGTACTCTCTCAGACAGACCACACTGTACTCTCTCAGACAGACCACACTATACTCTCTCAGACAGACCACACTATACTCTCTCAGACAGACCACACTATACTCTCTCAGACAGACCACACTATACTCTCTATCCCAGACCACACTATACTCTCTCAGACAGACCACACTATACTCTCTCAGACAGACCACACTGTACTCTCTCAGACAGACCACACTATACTCTCTCAGACAGACCACACTATACTCTCTCAGACAGACCACACTGTACTCTCTCAGTCAGACCACACTATACTCTCTCAGACAGACTATACTATACTCTCTCAGACAGACCACACTATACTCTCTCAGACAGACCTCACTATACTCTCTCAGACAGACCACACTATACTCTCTCAGACAGACCACACTGTACTCTCTCAGACAGACCACACTGTACTCTCTCAGACAGACCACACTGTATTCTCTCAGACAGACCACACTATACTCTCTCAGACAGACCACACTATACTCTCTCAGTCAGACCACACTGTACTGCCTCATCCCAGACCACACTATACTCTCTCAGACAGACCACACTATACTCTCTCAGACAGACCACACTATACTCTCTCAGACAGACCACACTATACTCTCTCAGACAGACCACACTATACTCTCTCAGACAGACCACACTGTACTCTCTCAGACAGACCACACTATACTCTCTCAGACAGACCACACTATACTCTCTCAGACAGACCGCACTGTACTCTCTCAGACAGACCACACTATACTCTCTCAGACAGACCACACTATACTCTCTCAGACAGACCACACTATACTCTCTCAGACAGACCGCACTGTACTGCCTCATCTCAGACCACACTGTCCTCTCTCAGACAGACCACACTATACTCTCTCAGACAGACCACACTATACTCTCTCAGACAGACCACACTATACTCTCTCAGACAGACCGCACTGTACTGCCTCATCTCAGACCACACTGTACTCTCTCAGACAGACCACACTATACTCTCTCAGACAGACCACACTATACTCTCTCAGTCAGACCACATTATACTCTCTCAGACAGACCACACTATACTCTCTCAGACAGACCACACTATACTGCCTCATCCCAGACCACACTATACCCTCTCAGACAGACCACACTATACTCTCTCAGACAGACCACACTATACTCTCTCAGACAGACCACACTGTACTGCCTCATCCCAGACCACACTATACTCTCTCAGACAGACCACACTATACTCTCTCAGACAGACCACACTATACTCTCTCAGACAGACCACACTATACTCTCTCAGACAGACCACACTGTACTGCCTCATCTCAGACCACACTATACTCTCTCAGACAGACCACACTGTACTCTCTCAGACAGACCACACTATACTCTCTCAGACAGACCACACTGTACTCTCTCAGACAGACCACACTATACTCTCTCAGACAGACTATACTTATCCCTCTCAGACAGACCACACTATACTCTCTCAGACAGACCACACTATACTCTCTCAGACAGACCACACTATACCCTCTCAGTCAGACCACACTATACTCTCTCAGACAGACCACACTATACTCTCTCAGACAGACCACACTATACTCTCTCAGACAGACCACACTATACTCTCTCAGACAGACCACACTATACTCTCTCAGACAGACCACACTATACTCTCTCAGACAGACCACACTGTACTGCCTCATCTCAGACAGACCACACTATACTCTCTCAGACAGACCACACTATACTCTCTCAGACAGACCACACTATACTCTCTCAAACAGACCACACTATACTCTCTCAGACAGACCACACTATACTCTCTCAGACAGACCACACTATACTCTCTCAGACAGACCACACTATACTCTCTCAGACAGACCACACTGTACTGCCTCATCTCAGACCACACTATACTCTCTCAGACAGACCACACTATACCCTCTCAGACAGACCACACTGTACTGCCTCATCCCAGACCACACTGTACTCTCTCAGACAGACCACACTATACTCTCTCAGACAGACCACACTATACTCTCTCAGACAGACCACACTATACTCTCTCAGACAGACCACACTATACTCTCTCAGACAGACCACACTATACTCTCTCAGACAGACCACACTATACTCTCTCAGACAGACCACACTATACTCTCTATCCCAGACCACACTATACTCTCTCAGACAGACCACACTATACTCTCTCAGACAGACCACACTATACTCTCTCAGACAGACTATACTTATCCCTCTCAGACAGACCACACTGTCCTCTCTCAGACAGACTATACTTATCCCTCTCAGACAGACCACACTGTCCTCTCTCAGACAGACCACACTATACTCTGTCAGACAGACCACACTGTACTGCCTCATCTCAGACCACACTGTACTCTCTCAGACAGACCACACTGTACTCTCTCAGTCAGACCACACTATACCCACTCAGACAGACCACAGTATACCCTCTCAGACAGACTATACTTATCCCTCTCAGACAGACCACACTATACTCTCTCAGACAGACCACACTATACTCTCTCAGACAGACCACACTATACTCTCTCAGTCAGACCACACTATACCCTCTCAGACAGACCACACTATACCCTCTTAGACAGACTATACTTATCCCTCTCAGACAGACCACACTATACTCTCTCAGACAGACCACACTATACTCTCTCAGACAGACCACACTATACTCTCTCAGACAGACCACACTATACTCTCTCAGACAGACTATACTTATCCCTCTCAGACAGACCACACTATACTCTCTCAGACAGACCACACTATACCCTCTCAGACAGACCACACTATACTCTCTCAGACAGACTATACTTATCCCTCTCAGACAGACCACACTATACTCTCTCAGACAGACCACACTATACTCTCTCAGACAGACTATACTGTACTGCCTCATCTCAGACCACACTATACTCTCTCAGACAGACCACACTATACTCTCTCAGTCAGACCACACTATACTGCCTCATCCCAGACCACACTATACTCTCTCAGACAGACCACACTATACTCTCTCAGACAGACCACACTATACTCTCTCAGACAGACCACACTATACTCTCTCAGACAGACCACACTATACTCTCTCAGACAGACCACACTATACTCTCTCAGACAGACCACATTATACTCTCTCAGACAGACCACACTATACTCTCTCAGACAGACCACACTGTACTGCCTCATCCCAGACCACACTATACTCTCTCAGACAGACCACACTATACTCTCTCAGACAGACCACACTATACTCTCTCAGACAGACCACACTGTACTGCCTCATCTCAGACCACACTATACTCTCTCAGACAGACCACACTGTACTCTCTCAGACAGACCACACTATACTCTCTCAGACAGACCACACTGTACTCTCTCAGACAGACCACACTATACTCTCTCAGACAGACCACACTATACTCTCTCAGACAGACCACACTATACTCTCTCAGACAGACCACACTATACTCTCTCAGACAGACCACACTATACTCTCTCAGACAGACCACACTATACTCTCTCAGACAGACCACACTATACTCTCTCAGACAGACCACACTGTACTGCCTCATCCCAGACCACACTATACTCTCTCAGACAGACCACACTATACTCTCTCAGACAGACCGCACTATACTCTCTCAGACAGACTATACTATACTCTCTCAGACAGACCACACTATACTCTCTCAGACAGACCACACTATACTCTCTCAGTCAGACCACACTATACTCTCTCAGACAGACCACACTGTACTCTCTCAGACAGACCACACTGTACTCGCTCAGACAGACCACACTGTACTGCCTCATCCCAGACCACACTATACTCTCTCAGTCAGACCACACTATACTCTCTCAGACAGACCACACTGTACTCTCTCAGACAGACCACACTGTACTCTCTCAGACAGACCACACTATACTCTCTCAGACAGACCACACTATACTCTCTCAGACAGACCACACTATACTCTCTCAGACAGACCACACTATACTCTCTATCCCAGACCACACTATACTCTCTCAGACAGACCACACTATACTCTCTCAGACAGACCACACTGTACTCTCTCAGACAGACCACACTATACTCTCTCAGACAGACCACACTATACTCTCTCAGACAGACCACACTGTACTCTCTCAGTCAGACCACACTATACTCTCTCAGACAGACTATACTATACTCTCTCAGACAGACCACACTATACTCTCTCAGACAGACCTCACTATACTCTCTCAGACAGACCACACTATACTCTCTCAGACAGACCACACTGTACTCTCTCAGACAGACCACACTGTACTCTCTCAGACAGACCACACTGTATTCTCTCAGACAGACCACACTATACTCTCTCAGACAGACCACACTATACTCTCTCAGTCAGACCACACTGTACTGCCTCATCCCAGACCACACTATACTCTCTCAGACAGACCACACTATACTCTCTCAGACAGACCACACTATACTCTCTCAGACAGACCACACTATACTCTCTCAGACAGACCACACTATACTCTCTCAGACAGACCACACTGTACTCTCTCAGACAGACCACACTATACTCTCTCAGACAGACCACACTATACTCTCTCAGACAGACCGCACTGTACTCTCTCAGACAGACCACACTATACTCTCTCAGACAGACCACACTATACTCTCTCAGACAGACCACACTATACTCTCTCAGACAGACCGCACTGTACTGCCTCATCTCAGACCACACTGTCCTCTCTCAGACAGACCACACTATACTCTCTCAGACAGACCACACTATACTCTCTCAGACAGACCACACTATACTCTCTCAGACAGACCGCACTGTACTGCCTCATCTCAGACCACACTGTACTCTCTCAGACAGACCACACTATACTCTCTCAGACAGACCACACTATACTCTCTCAGTCAGACCACATTATACTCTCTCAGACAGACCACACTATACTCTCTCAGACAGACCACACTATACTGCCTCATCCCAGACCACACTATACCCTCTCAGACAGACCACACTATACTCTCTCAGACAGACCACACTATACTCTCTCAGACAGACCACACTGTACTGCCTCATCCCAGACCACACTATACTCTCTCAGACAGACCACACTATACTCTCTCAGACAGACCACACTATACTCTCTCAGACAGACCACACTGTACTGCCTCATCTCAGACCACACTATACTCTCTCAGACAGACCACACTGTACTCTCTCAGACAGACCACACTATACTCTCTCAGACAGACCACACTGTACTCTCTCAGACAGACCACACTATACTCTCTCAGACAGACTATACTTATCCCTCTCAGACAGACCACACTATACTCTCTCAGACAGACCACACTATACTCTCTCAGACAGACCACACTATACCCTCTCAGTCAGACCACACTATACTCTCTCAGACAGACCACACTATACTCTCTCAGACAGACCACACTATACTCTCTCAGACAGACCACACTATACTCTCTCAGACAGACCACACTATACTCTCTCAGACAGACCACACTATACTCTCTCAGACAGACCACACTGTACTGCCTCATCTCAGACAGACCACACTATACTCTCTCAGACAGACCACACTATACTCTCTCAGACAGACCACACTATACTCTCTCAAACAGACCACACTATACTCTCTCAGACAGACCACACTATACTCTCTCAGACAGACCACACTATACTCTCTCAGACAGACCACACTATACTCTCTCAGACAGACCACACTGTACTGCCTCATCTCAGACCACACTATACTCTCTCAGACAGACCACACTATACCCTCTCAGACAGACCACACTGTACTGCCTCATCCCAGACCACACTGTACTCTCTCAGACAGACCACACTATACTCTCTCAGACAGACCACACTATACTCTCTCAGACAGACCACACTATACTCTCTCAGACAGACCACACTATACTCTCTCAGACAGACCACACTATACTCTCTCAGACAGACCACACTATACTCTCTCAGACAGACCACACTATACTCTCTATCCCAGACCACACTATACTCTCTCAGACAGACCACACTATACTCTCTCAGACAGACCACACTATACTCTCTCAGACAGACTATACTTATCCCTCTCAGACAGACCACACTGTCCTCTCTCAGACAGACTATACTTATCCCTCTCAGACAGACCACACTGTCCTCTCTCAGACAGACCACACTATACTCTGTCAGACAGACCACACTGTACTGCCTCATCTCAGACCACACTGTACTCTCTCAGACAGACCACACTGTACTCTCTCAGTCAGACCACACTATACCCACTCAGACAGACCACAGTATACCCTCTCAGACAGACTATACTTATCCCTCTCAGACAGACCACACTATACTCTCTCAGACAGACCACACTATACTCTCTCAGACAGACCACACTATACTCTCTCAGTCAGACCACACTATACCCTCTCAGACAGACCACACTATACCCTCTCAGACAGACTATACTTATCCCTCTCAGACAGACCACACTATACTCTCTCAGACAGACCACACTATACTCTCTCAGACAGACCACACTATACTCTCTCAGACAGACCACACTATACTCTCTCAGACAGACTATACTTATCCCTCTCAGACAGACCACACTATACTCTCTCAGACAGACCACACTATACCCTCTCAGACAGACCACACTATACTCTCTCAGACAGACTATACTTATCCCTCTCAGACAGACCACACTATACTCTCTCAGACAGACCACACTATACTCTCTCAGACAGACTATACTGTACTGCCTCATCTCAGACCACACTATACTCTCTCAGACAGACCACACTATACTCTCTCAGTCAGACCACACTATACTGCCTCATCCCAGACCACACTATACTCTCTCAGACAGACCACACTATACTCTCTCAGACAGACCACACTATACTCTCTCAGACAGACCACACTATACTCTCTCAGACAGACCACACTATACTCTCTCAGACAGACCACACTATACTCTCTCAGACAGACCACATTATACTCTCTCAGACAGACCACACTATACTCTCTCAGACAGACCACACTGTACTGCCTCATCCCAGACCACACTATACTCTCTCAGACAGACCACACTATACTCTCTCAGACAGACCACACTATACTCTCTCAGACAGACCACACTGTACTGCCTCATCTCAGACCACACTATACTCTCTCAGACAGACCACACTGTACTCTCTCAGACAGACCACACTATACTCTCTCAGACAGACCACACTGTACTCTCTCAGACAGACCACACTATACTCTCTCAGACAGACCACACTATACTCTCTCAGACAGACCACACTATACTCTCTCAGACAGACCACACTATACTCTCTCAGACAGACCACACTATACTCTCTCAGACAGACCACACTATACTCTCTCAGACAGACCACACTATACTCTCTCAGACAGACCACACTGTACTGCCTCATCTCAGACCACACTATACTCTCTCAGACAGACTATACTTATCCCTCTCAGACAGACCACACTGTCCTCTCTCAGACAGACTATACTTATCCCTCTCAGACAGACCACACTGTCCTCTCTCAGACAGACCACACTATACTCTGTCAGACAGACCACACTGTACTGCCTCATCTCAGACCACACTGTACTCTCTCAGACAGACCACACTGTACTCTCTCAGTCAGACCACACTATACCCACTCAGACAGACCACAGTATACCCTCTCAGACAGACTATACTTATCCCTCTCAGACAGACCACACTATACTCTCTCAGACAGACCACACTATACTCTCTCAGACAGACCACACTATACTCTCTCAGTCAGACCACACTATACCCTCTCAGACAGACCACACTATACCCTCTCAGACAGACTATACTTATCCCTCTCAGACAGACCACACTATACTCTCTCAGACAGACCACACTATACTCTCTCAGACAGACCACACTATACTCTCTCAGACAGACCACACTATACTCTCTCAGACAGACTATACTTATCCCTCTCAGACAGACCACACTATACTCTCTCAGACAGACCACACTATACTCTCTCAGACAGACCACACTATACCCTCTCAGACAGACCACACTATACTCTCTCAGACAGACTATACTTATCCCTCTCAGACAGACCACACTATACTCTCTCAGACAGACCACACTATACTCTCTCAGACAGACTATACTGTACTGCCTCATCTCAGACCACACTATACTCTCTCAGACAGACCACACTATACTCTCTCAGTCAGACCACACTATACTGCCTCATCCCAGACCACACTATACTCTCTCAGACAGACCACACTATACTCTCTCAGACAGACCACACTATACTCTCTCAGACAGACCACACTATACTCTCTCAGACAGACCACACTATACTCTCTCAGACAGACCACATTATACTCTCTCAGACAGACCACACTATACTCTCTCAGACAGACCACACTGTACTGCCTCATCCCAGACCACACTATACTCTCTCAGACAGACCACACTATACTCTCTCAGACAGACCACACTATACTCTCTCAGACAGACCACACTGTACTGCCTCATCTCAGACCACACTATACTCTCTCAGACAGACCACACTGTACTCTCTCAGACAGACCACACTATACTCTCTCAGACAGACCACACTGTACTCTCTCAGACAGACCACACTATACTCTCTCAGACAGACCACACTGTACTGCCTCATCTCAGACAGACCACACTATACTCTCTCAGACAGACCACACTATACTCTCTCAGACAGACCACACTATACCCTCTCAGTCAGACCACACTATACTCTCTCAGTCAGACCACACTATACTCTCTCAGACAGACCACACTATACTCTCTCAGACAGACCACACTATACTCTCTCAGACAGACCACACTATACTCTCTCAGACAGACCACACTATACTCTCTCAGACAGACCACACTATACTCTCTCAGACAGACCACACTGTACTGCCTCATCTCAGACAGACCACACTATACTCTCTCAGACAGACCACACTATACTCTCTCAGACAGACCACACTGTACTGCCTCATCCCAGACCACACTGTACTCTCTCAGACAGACCACACTATACTCTCTCAGACAGACCACACTGTACTGCCTCATCCCAGACCACACTGTACTCTCTCAGACAGACCACACTGTACTCTCTCAGACAGACCACACTATACTCTCTCAGACAGACCACACTATACTCTCTCAGACAGACCACACTATACTCTCTCAGACAGACTATACTTATCCCTCTCAGACAGACCACACTGTACTCTCTCAGACAGACTATACTTATCCCTCTCAGACAGACCACACTGTACTCTCTCAGACAGACCACACTATACTCTCTCAGACAGACCACACTGTACTGCCTCATCTCAGACCACACTGTACTCTCTCAGACAGACCACACTGTACTCTCTCAGTCAGACCACACTATACCCTCTCAGACAGACCACACTATACCCTCTCAGACAGACTATACTTATCCCTCTCAGACAGACCACACTATACTCTCTCAGACAGACCACACTATACTCTCTCAGACAGACCACACTATACTCTCTCAGTCAGACCACACTATACCCTCTCAGACAGACCACACTATACCCTCTCAGACAGACTATACTTATCCCTCTCAGACAGACCACACTATACTCTCTCAGACAGACCACACTATAGTCTCTCAGACAGACCACACTATAGTCTCTCAGACAGACCACACTATACTCTCTCAGACAGACCACACTATACTCTCTCAGACAGACCACACTATACTCTCTCAGACAGACTATACTTATCCCTCTCAGACAGACCACACTATACTCTCTCAGACAGACCACACTATACTCTCTCAGACAGACTATACTTATCCCTCTCAGACAGACCACACTATACTCTCTCAGACAGACTATACTTATCCCTCTCAGACAGACCACACTATACTCTCTCAGACAGACCACACTATACTCTCTCAGACAGACTATACTGTACTGCCTCATCTCAGACCACACTATACTCTCTCAGACAGACCACACTATACTCTCTCAGTCAGACCACACTATACTGCCTCATCCCAGACCACACTATACTCTCTCAGACAGACCACACTATACTCTCTCAGACAGACCACACTATACTCTCTCAGACAGACCACACTATACCCTCTCAGACAGACCACACTATACTCTCTCAGACAGACTATACTTATCCCTCTCAGACAGACCACACTATACTCTCTCAGACAGACCACACTATACTGTCTCAGACAGACTATACTTATCCCTCTCAGACAGACCACACTATACCCTCTCAGACAGACCACACTATACCCTCTCAGACAGAATATACTTATCCCTCTCAGTCAGACCACACTATACTCTCTCAGACAGACCACACTATACTGTCTCAGACAGACTATACTTATCCCTCTCAGACAGACCACACTATACTCTCTCAGACAGACCACACTATACTGTCTCAGACAGACTATACTTATCCCTCTCAGACAGACCACACTATACTCTCTCAGACAGACCACACTATACTCTCTCAGACAGACTATACTTATCCCTCTCAGACAGACCACACTATACTCTCTCAGACAGACCACACTATACTCTCTCAGACAGACTATACTTATCCCTCTCAGACAGACCACACTATACCCTCTCAGACAGACCACACTATACCCTCTCAGACAGACTATACTTATCCCTCTCAGTCAGACCACTTTTACTCTCTCTGCTCTGACCACTAGCCTTCTCCCCTCTTGCACCAGGAAACCTAGTTTTTAATTCTTTCTTTCTTGTGAAGTTTGCCCCCTTGCCTGATTTTGCGTTGTCCCATTAGTGGCCTTTCTTTCACTAACATCTCCCACGAATCAGTTCACTTCTGCTAGCTCAGCTTTCGTGTCTTCATTATTGCCCTTTTACAGGCTAATTTAGTAATGTTATGATCACTGCTGCCAAGAGATGCCTTTCGTCTGGTTACTTTGTGAACCCTGTTGCAAGAAGTTAAAAATCCCACAACACCAGGTTATAGTCCAACAGGTTTAATTGGAAGCACTAGCTTTCGGAGTGACGCTGCTTCATCAGGTGGTTGTGGAGGACACAATTCTTGGGCACAGAATTTATCGCAAAAGTTTACAGTGTGATGTAACTGAAAATGTCCATTGAAAAAGACCTTGATTGTCTGTTGAGTCTTTCATCTGTTTGAATACCATGGTGGTTTCACTTCTTTCATGTGTAAAACACAAAACCCTTTTTTTTAAAAGTTGCATTTTCATGTTAGCTGTAATAATGAGTGTAAACTAGACAATACATTGAAGCTAGACATATTGTGTGATTTTTAGTTTTGTACACCCCAGTCCAACACCGGCACCTTCAAATCGTTGCAAGAAGTGATATCAAGCATGATATACCTTGACCTCTGGTGAATTCCAGAATGTGCTGTTCTGAGAAGGTATTTCAAAAGCATTCCCTGAAACTATTAATCAAGCCAATCTGATTTTCCCAGAATAAGTGTAGAATAAAGTACCCTAGATTATTGCTATCCCTTCATCACATGCACCAAATATTTTGTCCTGTATATTTTGTCCCACATTATAGCTAATGCTAGCAGTTTGTAGACCACTCCTACGAGTGATTTATTTCCCTTACTGTTCCTTGTTCCCACCCAAACTCATTCCAGGAACATTGGAGCAGGAAGAGACCATTCAAGCCCTCAAGCCTGAGGTTATCACTGATCTGTTGTTCAAATCCATGCTCGTGCATTTGGCCTGTGTCGCTTAAAAATTTGCACAACAAAACAATTATCTCTTTCTCCGATTTAAAATTAACTACTGATCCTGCATACACTGGCATTTAAGAGAGTTCCAAACACCTCAAAGTGCTTCCTAACAGCTCTGCTGAATGGTCAAGCACTCATTTTTCAGATTATGCCTTGTTCTATAAGGTGTGGTGCCCAGACCGGCTCCCAGTACTCCAAGTGGGACCCAGCCAGGGCTTTGTGTAACTGCAGCAAACTTCGACATCCTTGTATTCCAGTACCCGAGATATAAAGGCCAGCAATCCATTAGCTTTCATGATTATTTCCTGCACATGTTTGTGTCATCTAAAAGATCTTTGCACCCCAAGTCTGTTTGGACACCCATGACATTTAAAGTCATACCATTTAGAAAGTTCCTAGGTCTGTTCTTGTCAGATCCAAAATGGATAACTTCACACTTCTTACATTGAGCTCCATCTGCCACAGTCTTCCCATCACTTCATCTATCTATATCCCTGTGCAATTTTATGTTATCATCTATGCTGTCCACAATGCAGCCGTTGTGTCATTAGCTATATGACTCTCTATGCCACTATCAAAATTATTAAATATACTGTGAATAATCAAGGCCCTCACATAGATTCCTGTGGGTCACAACTTGGTTGCTTCTGCCAATTGAAGGATCAGCCCATTATCCGATCTACTGACATCAACCACTCAAATGCTTTGTCATTCCTCTCAGTAATTTGAATAGATTAGAATGAACCATGACTCTGTGTCGCGATCCTGTCCCCGTGTGGGGGGTCCTGTCCCCGTGTGGGGGTCCTGCCCGCGCATGTGGTATACCCCGTGTGTGGAGGTCCCGTCCCCGTGTGTGGGGGGTCCTGACCCCGTGTGGGGGGCCTTGACCCCGTGAGGGGGGTCCTGTCCCCCGTGAGGGGGGTCCCGTCCCCGTGTGGGGGGGGCCCTGTCCCCGTGTGGGGGGTCCTGTCCCCCGTGAGGGGGTCCCGTCCCCGTGTGGGGGGGGCCCTGTCCCCGTGTGGGGGGTCCTGTCCCCCGTGAGGGGGGTCCTGTCCCCATGTGGGGGGGACCCTGTCCCCGTGTGGGGGGTCCTGTCCCCGTGTGGGGGGTCCTGTCCCCTGTGAGGGGGGTCCCGTCCCCGTGTGGGGGGGCCCCTGTCCCCGTGTGGGGGGTCCTGTCCCCCGTGAGGGGGGTCCCGTCCCCATGTGGGGGGGACCCTGTCCCCGTGTGGGGGGTCCTGTCCCCCGTGAGGGGGGTCCCGTCCCCCGTGAGGGGGGTCCCGTCCCCATGTGGGGGGGACCCTGTCCCCGTGTGGGGGGTCCTGTCCCCGTGTGGGGGGTCCTGTCCTCGTGTGGTATACCCCGTGTGTGGAGGTCCCGTCCCCATGTGGGGGGGGACCCTGTCCCCGTGCGGGGAACTTGTCCTCGAATGCAGGCTCTGTCCCCGCGTGGATATGCTGTCCCCGTGTGAGGGGACGCCCTGTCCCCGCGTGTGTGTGAGAGCCCTGTCCCCGCGTGTGTGTGAGAGCCCTGTCCCCGCGTGTGTGTGGGGGCCCTGTCCATGCGTGTGTGGGGGCCCTGACCATGCGTGTGTGTGTGTGGGGGGGGGGGGGGGAGGGGGGGGAGGGGGGGGGCCCTGTCCCTGCCCCTGCCCCTGCGTGTGTGTATGGGGGGCTCTGTCCCTGCGTGTGTGGGCGTGTTTGTGTGTGTGTGGGCACTGTCCCTGTGTGTGTGTGTGGTGGGGGAGGCCCTGTCCCTGTGTGTGTGCAGGTGGCCTGTCCCCGCGTGTGTGGGGGCCCTGACCCTGTCCCTGTCCCTGTCCCTGTGTGTGTTTGTGTGTGGAGGGGGGGGGTCCCTGTCCCTGTCCTGTCCCTGTCCCTGTGTGTGTGTGTGGAGGGGGTGTCCCTGTCCCTGTCCCTGTCCCTGTCCCTGTCCCTGTCCCTGTCCCTGTCTCTGTCCCTGTCCCTGTGTGTGTTTGTGTGTGGAGGGGGGGGTCCCTGTCCGTGTCCTGTCCCTGTCCCTGTGTGTGTGTGTGTGGAGGGGGGGGGGCCCTGTCCCTGTCCCTGTCCCTGTCCCTGTGTGTGTGTGTGTGTGTGTGTGGAGGGGGGGGGCCCTGTCCCTGTCCCTGTCCCTGTCCCTGTGTGTGTGTGTGTGGAGGGGGGGTCCCTGTCCCTGTCCCTGTCCCTGTGTGTGTGTGTGTGGAGGGGGATCCCTGTCCCTGTCCCTGTCCCTGTCCCTGTCCCTGTGTGTGTGTGTGTGGAGGGGGGGGCCCCTGTCCCTGTCCCTGTCCCTGTCCCTGTGTGTGTGTGTGTGTGGAGGGGGGGGGCCCTGTCCCTGTCCCTGTCCCTGTCCCTGTCCCTGTGTGTGTGTGTGTGGAGGGGGATCCCTGTCCCTGTCCCTGTCCCTGTCCCTGTCCCTGTGTGTGTGTGTGTGTGTGGAGGGGGGGGCCCTATCCCTGTCCCTGTCCCTGTCCCTGTGTGTGTGTGTGTGGAGGGGGGGGGGCCCTGTCTCTGTCCCTGTCCCTGTCCCTGTCCCTGTCCCTGTCCCTGTGTGTGTGTGGAGGGGGGGGGGGGCCCTGTCCCTGTCCCTGTCCCTGTCCCTGTCCCTGTGTGTGTGTGTGTGTGTGTGTGTGTGTGTGTGGAGGGGGGGTCCCTGTCCCTGTCCCTGTGTGTGTGTGTGTGGAGGGGGGGCCCTGTCTCTGTCCCTGTCCCTGTCCCTGTCCCTGTGTGTGTGTGTGTGGAGGGGGGGGCCCTGTCTCTGTCTCTGTCTCTGTCCCTGTCCCTGTGTGTGTGTTTGTGTGTGTGTGTGTGTGTGTGTGGAGGGGGGGTCCCAGTCCCTGTCCCTGTGTGTGTGTGTGTGGAGGGGGGGCCCTGTCTCTGTCCCTGTCCCTGTCCCTGTCCCTGTCCCTGTGTGTGTGTGTGTGGAGGGGGGGGCCTGTCTCTGTCTCTGTCCCTGTCCCTGTCCCTGCGTGTGTGTGTGTGGAGGGGGGGGCCCTGTCTCTGTCCCTGTCCCTGTCCCTGTCCCTGTGTGTGTGTGTGTGGAGGGGGGGGCCCTGTCTCTGTCTCTGTCTCTGTCCCTGTCCCTGTGTGTGTGTTTGTGTGTGTGTGTGTGTGTGTGTGGAGGGGGGGTCCCAGTCCCTGTCCCTGTGTGTGTGTGTGTGGAGGGGGGTCCCTGTCTCTGTCCCTGTCCCTGTCCCTGTCCCTGTCCCTGTGTGTGTGTGTGTGGAGGGGGGGGCCTGTCTCTGTCTCTGTCCCTGTCCCTGTCCCTGTCCATGTCCCTGTCCCTGTCCCTGTCCCTGTGTGTGTGTGTGTGTGGAGGGGTGGGTCCCTGTCCCTGTCCCTGTGTGTGTGTGCAGGGGGGGCCCTGTCCCTGTCCCTGTCCCTGTCCCTGTCCCTATGTGTGTGTGTGTGGAGGGGGGGGCCCTGTCTCTGTCCCTGTCCCTGTCCCTGTCCCTGTCCCTGTGTGTGTGGAGGGGGGGGGGGCGTGCCTGTCTCTGTCCCTGTCCCTGTCCCTGTGTGTGTGTGTGTGGAGGGGGGGGGGGGTCCCTGTCCCTGTGCCTGTCCCTGTCCCTGTCCCTGTCCCTGTGTGTGTGTGTGTGGAGGGGGGGTCCCTGTCCCTGTCCCTGTCCCTGTCCCTGTGTGTGTGTGTGTGGAGGGGGTTCCTGTCCCTGTCCCTGTCCCTGTCCCTGTCCCTGTCCCTGTGTGTGTGGAGGGGGGGTCCCTGTCTCTGTCCCTGTCCCTGTCCCTGTCCCTGTCCCTGTGTGTGTGTGTGTGGAGGGGGGGTCCCTGTCCCTCTCCCTGTCCCTGTCCCTGTCCCTGTCCCTGTCCCTGTGTGTGTGTTTGTGGAGGGGGGGGGGGCCCTGTCTCTGTCCCTGTCCCTGTCCCTGTGTGTGTGTGTGTGGAGGGGGGGGCCCTGTCTCTGTCCCTGTCCCTGTCCCTGTCCCTGTGTGTGTGTGTGTGGAGGGGGGGCCCTGTCTCTGTCCCTGTCCCTGTCCCTGTCCCTGTGTGTGTGTGTGGAGGGGGGGGGCCCTGTCCCTGTCCCTGTCCCTGTCCCTGTGTGTGTGTGTGTGGAGGGGGGGGCCCTGTCCCTGTCCCTGTCCCTGTCTCTGTGTGTGTGTGGAGGGGGGGTCCCTGTCCCTGTCCCTGTCCCTGTCCCTGTGTGTGTGTGTGTGGAGGGGGGGTCCCTGTCCCTGTCCCTGTGTGTGTGTGTGTGTGTGGAGGGGGGGGCCTGTCCCTGTCCCTGTCCCTGTCCCTGTGTGTGTGTGTGTGGAGGGGGGGTCCCTGTCACTGTCCCTGTCCCTGTCCCTGTCCCTGTCCCTGTGTGTGTGTGGAGGGGGGGGGTCCCTGTCCCTGTCCCTGTCCCTGTCCCTGTCCCTGTGTGTGTGTGTGGAGGGGGGGTCCCTGTCACTGTCCCTGTCCCTGTCCCTGTCCCTGTCCCTGTCCCTGTCCCTGTGTGTGTGTGTGGAGGGGGGGTCCCTGTCTCTGTCCCTGTCCCTGTCCCTGTCCCTGTGTGTGTGTGGAGGGGGGGGGTCCCTGTCCCTGTCCCTGTCCCTGTCCCTGTCCCTGTGTGTGTATGTGTGGAGGGGGGGGTCCCTGTCCCTGTCCCTGTGTGTGTGTGTGTGTGTGTGTGGAGGGGGGGGTCCCTGTCCCTGTCCCTGTCCCTGTCCCTGTGTGTGTGTGTGTGTGTGGAGGGGGGGGGGCATATCCCTGTCCCTGTCCCTGTCCCTGTGTGTGTGTGTGGAGGGGGGGGCCCTGTCTCTGTCCCTGTCCCTGTCCCTGTCCCTGTCCCTGTCCCTGTGTGTGTGTGTGTGTGGAGGGGGGGGGGTCCCTGTCCCTGTCCCCTGTCCCTGTGTGTGTGTGTGTGGAGGGGGGGGGCCCTGTCCCTGTCCCTGTCCCTGTGTGTGTGTGTGTGTGTGTGTGTGTGTGTGTGTGTGTGTGGAGGGGGGGTCCCTGTCCCTGTCCCTGTGTGTGTGTGTGTGTGGAGGGGGGGCCCTGTCTCTGTCCCTGTCCCTGTCCCTGTCCCTGTCCCTGTCCCTGTCCCTGTGTGTGTGTGTGTGGAGGGGGGGGCCCTGTCTCTGTCTCTGTCTCTGTCCCTGTCCCTGTCCCTGTCCCTGTCCATGTCCCTGTCCCTGTCCCTGTCCCTGTGTGTGTGTGTGTGGAGGGGGGGGCCCTGTCTCTGTCCCTGTCCCTGTCCCTGTCCCTGTGTGTGTGTGTGTGGAGGGGGGGGGCCCTGTCTCTGTCCCTGTCCCTGTCCCTGTCCCTGTGTGTGTGTGTGTGGAGGGGGGGGCCCTGTCACTGTCCTTGTCCCTGTCCCTGTCGCTGTCCCTGTTTGTGTGTGTGTGTGGAGGGGGGGTCCCTGTCCCTGTCCCTGTCCCTGTCCCTGTGTGTGTGTGTGTGGAGGGGGTTCCTGTCCCTGTCCCTGTCCCTGTCCCTGTCCCTGTCCCTGTGTGTGTGTGTGTGGAGGGGGGGTCCCTGTCCCTCTCCCTGTCCCTGTCCCTGTCCCTGTCCCTGTCCCTGTGTGTGTGTGTGTGGAGGGGGGGGTCCCTGTCCCTGTCCCTGTCCCTGTCCCCGTGTGTGTGGAGGGGGGGGGGGTCCCTGTCTCTGTCCCTGTCCCTGTCCCTGTGTGTGTGTGTGTGGAGGGGGGGTCCCTGTCCCTCTCCCTGTCCCTGTCCCTGTCCCTGTCCCTGTCCCTGTGTGTGTGTGTGTGGAGGGGGGGTCCCTGTCCCTGTCCCTGTCCCTGTCCCTGTCCCCGTGTGTGTGGAGGGGGGGGGGGTCCCTGTCCCTGTCCCTGTCCCTGTCCCTGTGTGTGTGTGTGTGGAGGGGGGGCCCTGTCTCTGTCCCTGTCCCTGTCCCTGTCCCTGTGTGTGTGTGTGGAGGGGGGGGGCCTGTCTCTGTCCCTGTCCCTGTCCCTGTCCCTGTCCCTGTCCCTGTGTGTGTGTGTGGAGGGGGGGGGCCTGTCTCTGTCTCTGTCCCTGTCCCTGTCCCTGTCCCTGTCCCTGTCCCTGTGTGTGTGTGTGTGTGTGGAGGGGGGGGCCCTGTCCCTGTCCCTGTCCCTGTCTCTGTGTGTGTGTGGAGGGGGGGCCCTGTCCCTGTCCCTGTGTGTGTGTGTGTGGAGGGGGGGTCCCTGTCACTGTCCCTGTCCCTGTCCCTGTCCCTGTCCCTGTGTGTGTGTGGAGGGGGGGGGTCCCTGTCCCTGTCCCTGTCCCTGTCCCTGCGTGTGTGTGTATGTGTGGAGGGGGGGGTCCCTGTCCCTGTCCCTGTGTGTGTGTGTGTGTGTGTGTGGAGGGGGGGGTCCCTGTCCCTGTCCCTGTCCCTGTCCCTGTATGTGTGTGTGTGTGTGTGTGGAGGGGGGGGGGCATATCCCTGTCCCTGTCCCTGTCCCTGTGTGTGTGTGTGGAGGGGGGGGCCCTGTCTCTGTCCCTGTCCCTGTCCCTGTCCCTGTCCCTGTCCCTGTGTGTGTGTGTGTGTGGAGGGGGGGGGGTCCCTGTCCCTGTCCCCTGTCCCTGTGTGTGTGTGTGTGGAGGGGGGGGGCCCTGTCCCTGTCCCTGTCCCTGTGTGTGTGTGTGTGTGTGTGTGTGTGTGTGTGTGTGTGTGTGGAGGGGGGGTCCCTGTCCCTGTCCCTGTGTGTGTGTGTGTGTGGAGGGGGGGCCCTGTCTCTGTCTCTGTCTCTGTCCCTGTCCCTGTCCCTGTCCCTGTCCATGTCCCTGTCCCTGTCCCTGTCCCTGTGTGTGTGTGTGTGGAGGGGGGGGTCCCTGTCCCTGTCCCTGTGTGTGTGTGCAGGGGGGGCCCTGTCCCTGTCCCTGTCCCTGTGTGTGTGTGTGTGGAGGGGGGGGCCCTGTCTCTGTCCCTGTCCCTGTCCCTGTCCCTGTCCATGTCCCTGTCCCTGTCCCTGTCCCTGTGTGTGTGTGCAGGGGGGGCCCTGTCCCTGTCCCTGTCCCTGTGTGTGTGTGTGTGGAGGGGGGGGGCCCTGTCACTGTCCTTGTCCCTGTCCCTGTCGCTGTCCCTGTTTGTGTGTGTGTGTGGAGGGGGGGTCCCTGTCCCTGTCCCTGTCCCTGTCCCTGTCCCTGTGTGTGTGTGTGTGTGGAGGGGGGGGGGGTCCCTGTCCCTGTCCCTGTCCCTGTGTGTGTGTGTGTGTGTGGAGGGGGGGGGGCGTCCCTGTCCCTGTGTGTGTGTGTGTGTGTGTGTCGAGGGGGGGGGGATCCATGTCCCTGTCCCTGTCCCTGTCCCTGTGTGTGTGGAGGGGGGGGGCGTCCCTGTCTCTGTCCCTGTCCCTGTCCCTGTGTGTGTGTGTGTGGAGGGGGGGGGGTCCCTGTCCCTGTCCCTGTCCCTGTGTGTGTGTGTGTGTGGAGGGGGGGGTCCCTGTCCCTGTCCCTGTGTGTGTGTGTGTGGAGGGGGGGGTCCCTGTCCCTGTCCCTGTCCCTGTCCCTGTCCCTGTCCCTGTGTGTGTGTGTGTGGAGGGGGGGGTCCCTGTCACTGTCCCTGTCCCTGTCCCTGTGTGTGTGTGTGTGGAGGGGGGGCCCTGTCTCTGTCTCTGTCCCTGTCCCTGTCCCTGTCCCTGTCCCTGTCCCTGTGTGTGTGTGTGTGGAGGGGGGGTCCCTGTCCCTGTCCCTGTCCCTGTCCCCGTGTGTGTGGAGGGGGGGGGGGGGGGTCCCTGTCTCTGTCCCTGTCCCTGTCCCTGTCCCTGTGTGTGTGTTTGTGGAGGGGGGGGGGCCCTGTCTCTGTACCTGTCCCTGTCCCTGTCCCTGTCCCTGTGTGTGTGTTGTGGAGGGGGGGGCCCTGTCTCTGTCCCTGTCCCTGTCCCTGTCCCTGTGTGTGTGTGTGTGTGTGTGTGGAGGGGGGTCCCTGTCCCCTGTCCCTGTCCCTGTCTCTGTGTGTGTGTGTGTGGAGGGGGGGTCCCTGTCCCTGTCCCTGTCCCTGTGTGTGTGTGTGTGTGTGTGGAGGGGGGGTCCCCTGTCACTGTCCCTGTCCCTGTCCCTGTCCCTGTCCCTGTCCCTGTCCCTGTCCCTGTCCCTGTGTGTGTGTGTGTGGAGGGGGGGGCCTGTCTCTGTCCCTGTCCCTGTCCTGTCCCTGTCCCTGTCCCTGTGTGTGTGTGTGGAGGGTGGGGTCCCTGTCCCTGTCCCTGTCCCTGTCCCTGTGCGTGTGTGTGGAGGGGGGGGGTCCCTGTCCCTGTCCCTGTCCCTGTCCCTGCGTGTGTGGGTGGAGGGGGGGGTCCCTGTCCCTGTTCTTGTGTGTGTGTGTGTGTGTGGAGGGGGGGGTCCCTGTCCCTGTCCCTGTCCCTGTCCCTGTGTGTGTGGTGTGTGTGGAGGGGGGGGCCCTGTCCCTGTCCCTGTGTGTGTGTGTGGAGGGGGGGGTCCCTGTCCCTGTCCCTGTCCCTGTGTGTGTGTGTGGAGGGGGGGGGTCCCTGTCCCTGTCCCTGTGTGTGTGTGTGTGTGTGTGTGGAGGGGGGGGTCCCTGTCCCTGTCCCTGTCCCTGTGTGTGTGTGTGGAGGGGGGGGTCCCTGTCCCTGTCCCTGTCCCTGTGTGTGTGTGTGTGTGGAGGGGGGGGCCCTGTCCCTGTCCCTGTCCCTGTGTGTGTGTGTGGAGGGGGGGGCCCTGTCCCTGTCCCTGTCCCTGTCCCTGTGTGTGTGTGAGGAGGGGGGGGTCCCTGTCCCTGTCCCTGTCCCTGTGTGTGTGTGTGTGGAGGGGGAGGTCCCTGTCCCTGTCCCTGTGTGTGTGTGTGTGGAGGGGGAGGTCCCTGTCCCTGTCCCTGTGTGTGTGTGTGTGGAGGGGGGGGCCCTGTCCCTGTCCCTGTCCCTGTCCCTGTGTGTGTGTGTGGAGGGGGGGGGGCCTGTCCCTGTCCCTGTCCCTGTCCCTGTGTGTGTGTGTGGAGGGGGGGGCCCTGTCCCTGTCCCTGTCCCTGTCCCTGTGTGTGTGTGTGTGGAGGGGGGGGCCCTGTCCCTGTCCCTGTCCCTGTGTGTGTGTGTGTGTGTGTGTGTGTGTGTGTGTGTGGAGGGGGGGGGGGGGGGGGGCTGTCCCTGTCCCTGTCCCTGTCCTTGTCCCTGTCTGTGTGTGTGTGTGTGTGTGTGTGTGTGTGTGTGTGTGGAGGGGGGGACCCTGTCCCTGCGAGTGGGGGGGGGGGTGGGGGCCTGTCACTGTGTGTCTGTGTGTGTGTGTGTGGGGGGGGGGGCTGTCCCCGTGTGTGTGTGGAGTCCCTGTCCCCGTGTGTGTGTGGTGTCCCCATCCCCGTGCGTGTGGTGTCCCCGTGCGTGTGGTGTCCCCGTCCCCGTGCGTGTGGTGTCCCCGTGCGTGTGGTGTCCCCGTCCCCGTGCGTGTGGTGTCCCTGCCCCTGCCCCTGCCCCTGCCCCTGCCCCTGTCCCCGTCCCCGTCCCCGTCCCCGTCCCCGTCCCCGTGCGTGTGGTGTCCCTGCCCCTGTCCCCGTCCCCGTCCCCGCGCATGTGTTGTCCCCGTCCCCGTGCGTGTGGTGCCCCTGCCCCTGCCCCTGCCCCTGCCCCTGTCCCCGTCCCCGTCCCCGTCCCCGTCCCCATGCGTGTGGTGTCCCTGTCCCCGTCCCCGTCCCCGTCCCCGTGCGTGTGGTGCCCCTGCCCCTGCCCCTACCCCTGCCCCTGCCCCTGTCCCCGTCCCCGTCCCCGTCCCCGTGCGTGTGGTCTCCCTGCCCCTGTCCCCGTCCCCGTCCCCGTCCCCGTGCGTGTGGTGTCCACGTCCCCGTCCCCGTCCCCGTGCGTGTGGTGTCCCCGTCCCCGTCCCCGTCCCCGTCCCCGCGCATGTGGTGTCCCCGTCCCCGTCCCCGTGCGTGTGGTGCCCCTGCCCCTGCCCCTGTCCCCGTCCCCGTCCCCGTCCCCATGCGTGTGGTGTCCCTGCCCCTGCCCCTGCCCCTGCCCCTGTCCCCGTCCCCGTCCCCGTCCCCGTGCGTGTGGTGTCCCTGCCCCTGTCCCCGTCCCCGTCCCCGTCCCCGTCCCCGTGCGTGTGGTGTCCCCGTCCCCCGTCCCCGTCCCCGTCCCCGTCCCCGCGCATGTGGTGTCCCCGTCCCCGTCCCCGTCCCCGTCCCCGTCCCCGTGCGTGTGGTGTCCCTGTCCCCGTCCCCGTCCCCGTCCCCGTCCCCATGCGTGTGGTGTCCCCGTCCCCGTCCCCGCGCATGTGGTGTCCCCGTCCCCATCCCCATCCCCGTCCCCGTGCGTGTGGTGTCCCTGCCCCTGCCCCTGTCCCCGTCCCCGTCCCCGTCCCCGTGCGTGTGGTGTCCCTGCCCCTGTCCCCGTCCCCGTCCCCGTCCCCGTCCCCGTGCGTGTGTGTCCCCGTCCCCGTCCCCGTGCGTGTGGTGTCCCCGTCCCCGTCCCCGTGCGTGTGGTGTTCCTGCCCCTGCCCCTGTCCCCGTCCCCGTCCCCGTCCCCGTCCCCGTCCCCGTGCGTTTGGTGTCCCTGCCCCTGCCCCTGTCCCCGTCCCCGTTCCCGTCCCCGTCCCCGTCCCCGTCCCCGTCCCCGTCCCCGTCCCCGTGCGTGTGGTGTCCCCGTCCCCGTCCCCGTCCCCGTCCCCGTCCCCGTGCGTGTGGTGTCCCTGCCCCTGCCCCTGTCCCCGTCCCCGTCCCCGTCCCCGTCCCCGTCCCCGTGCGTTTGGTGTCCCTGCCCCTGCCCTGCCCCTGCCCCTGTCCCCGTCCCCGTCCCCGTGCGTGTGGTGTCCCCGTCCCCGTCCCCGTCCCCGTCCCCATGCGTGTGGTGTCCCCGTCCCCGTGCGTGTGGTGTCCCCGTCCCCGTCCCCGTGCGTGTGGTGTCCCCGTCCCCGTGCGTGTGGTGTCCCCGTCCCGTCCCCGTCCCCGTCCCCGTGCGTGTGGTGTCCCCGTCCCCGTCCCCGTCCCCGCGCATGTGGTGTCCCCGTCCCCGTCCCCGCGCATGTGGTGTCCCCATCCCCGTCCCCGTCCCCGCGCGTGTGGTGTCCCCGTCCCCGTCCCCGTCCCCGTCCCCGTCCCCGCGCATGTGGTGTCCCCGTCCCCGTCCCCGTCCCCGTCCCCGCGCGTGTGGTGTCCCGTCCCCGTCCCCGCGCGTGTGGTGTCCCCGTCCCCGTCCCCGTCCCCATGCGTGTGGTGTCCCCGTCCCCGTCCCCGTCCCCGTCCCCATGCGTGTGGTGTCCCCGTCCCCGTCCCCGTCCCCGTCCCCGTGCGTGTGGTGTCCCCGTCCCCGTCCCCGTGCGTGTGGTGTCCCTGCCCCTGCACCTGTCCCCGCGCATGTGGGGGCCCTCTCCCCGTGTGTGTGCGTGTGGAGGGGCTGTCCCAGTGTGTGTATGTGTGTGTGTGTGTGTGTGGGGGGGGTGGGCCCCTATCCATGTCCCTGTATGTGGGGGCCCTGTCCCTGTGTGTGTGTGTGGGGGCCCTGTCCCGTGTGGTGTTCCTGTCCCTGTGTGTGGGGGCCCTGTCCCCGTGTGTGTGTGTGTGTGTGAGTGTGTGTGGGCCCTGTCCCTGTGTGTGTGTGTGGGGGCCCTGTCCCGTGTGGTGTTCCTGTCCCTGTGTGTGGGGGCCCTGTCCCCGTGTGTGTAGGCCCGCCCCTGCCTGGGGGTCATGTCCCTGTTTGGGGGGGCCCCGTCCCCGCACATGCGTGGGGGCCCTGACCCCATGTGGATGTGTTTGATTTTAGTTTTATAGCCCACGGGGTCATTATGGGGATTGTTGCAGGGATTTGGGACGGCATCATTAAGTTTGTATAATCTGTTGGGTTTTCAGATAGGTTAGGTTAGTTTGTATTCCATTCTCTTTTTTTTGTGTTTCATTTGGTAATATTGTAACTAAATTCTGTTTTGTTTAAAACTTAATGTTTTAATCAGCTGTATCCCTCCTGGACCGTTGTGGGTTGCACCTGCTGAAAATGACTAGTAATGTTCAGTTCTGGGCTGTTTCCTTGAAATATTTTGTGGGGTTTGGCCTGGCCTATGACAGGTTCAAGGGCAGATAGGGACAAGTCCCAGCCAGTGACACCCATATCCTATGAGTGAATAAAGATAAGGGATTGTCAGCTGTCCCTTTTGGAGAATGTCCGTTCACCAGCTCGATATTACTGAGCCGCCAGTGTCTCCAACTGAGAACTGATTTGAGTGAGAGTTGATGGTCAGTTCTCAGCTGAATTAACCTGATAAGATTCAGGTGAGTTCACTCTCTTAACACTGCTCTTCTGTCCAGTATTACAGACCGTTTAAAATTTGGATTGCTCTTATTGGTGTGGAGGTGTGGACCACCAACCAGATCCTCATCGACAGTAATCCTTCCAGAACCATGAACCATTTTCTCCACTGGAGAGCGACGTCCCTTCTCCCTCGATTGCACAATGACAATGCCCATCTTGTCACGTGAGTCGCTTGTATCCAATATTCACAAACTAACCCAGGCCAGCAGACTGTCACGGTTATTTCTCATCAGTTAAAGGTTGTGGACTGTGTTGGGAAATGTGTTTGGTTGGATTTGTGGTGACTGAGTGCTGAATGAACATTGTGATAATGTGACATTTCATCATGTTTTGGTGGTCTTGACTGGGAACTGTTGTGGAACCTGAATTGTTTCTTTTTAAAGGGATCAATGAAAGGACAGTGAAAAGAACAAATCTTTTTGATAAAGCATTCCTTAAAAAGCAGAGTGAGGCCCCTTTCAGACATGCCTGACCATGGGTTATATCCTCATTCCAGCTTTCTGCTTCCCTGAGGCAATGTCGCTTGTAGCTGAAGAGACCAATGCTGGAGTGACAGTCCCGGTCGCAGAAGACCCATCTCTATGTGGGCGTTGATCTCATAGAGTCATAGACGTGTACAGCATGGAAACAGACCCTTCAGTCGAACTTGTCCATGCCGACCAGATATCCCAACCCAATCTAGTCCCACCTGCCAGCACCCGGCCCATATCCCTCCAAACCCTTCCTATTCATATACCCATCCAAATGCCTCTTAAATGTTGCAACTGTACCAGCCTCCACCACATCCTCTGGCAGCTCATTCCATACATGTACCACACTCTGCGTGAAAAAGCTGCCCCTTTGGTCTCTTTTATATCTTTCCCCTCTCACCCGAAATCTATGCCCTCTAGTTCTGGAAAAGACTTTGTCTATTTATCCTATCCATGCCCCTCATAATTTTGTAAACCTCTATAAGGTCACCCCTCAGCCTCCGACGCTCCTAGGAAAACAGCCCCAGCCTGTTCAGCCTCTCCCTAAAACTCAAATCCTCCAACGCTGGCAACATCCTTGGAAATCTTTTCTGAACCCTTTCAAGTTTCACCACATCTTTCCGATAGGAAGGAGACCAGAATTGCTCGCAATATTCCAACAGTGGCCTAACCAATGTCCTGTACAGCCGCAACATGACCTCCCAACTCCTGTACTCAATACTCTGACCAATAAAGGAAAGTATACCAAACGCCTTCTTCACTATCCTATCTACCTGCAACTCCACTTTCAAGGAGCTATGAACCTGCACTCCAAGGTCTCTTTGTTCAGCAACACTCCCTAGGATCTTACAATTAAGTGTATAAATCCTGCTAAGATTTGCTTTCCCAAAATGCAGCACCTCGCATTTATCTGAATTAAATTCCATCTGTCACTTCTCAGCCCATTGGCCCATCTGGTCCTGTTGTAATCTGAGGTAACCCTCTTTGCTGTCCACTACACCTCCAATTTTGGTGTCATCTGCAAACTTACTAACTGTACCTCTTATGCTCGCATCCAAATCATTTATGTAAATGACAAAAAGTAGAGGACCCAGCACCGATCCTTGTGGCACTCCACTGGTCACAGGCCTCCAGTCTGAAAAACAAACCTCCATCACCACCCTCTGTCTTCGACCTTTGAGCCAGTTCTGTATCCAAATGGCTAGTTCTCCCTGTATTCCATGAGATCTAACCTTGCTAACCAGTCTCCCATGGGGAACCTTGTCGAACACCTTACTGAAGTCCATATAGATCACATCTACTGCTCTGCCCTCATCAATCCTCTTTGTTATTTCCTCAAAAAACTCAATCAAGTTTGTGAGACATGATTTCCCACGCACAAAGCCATGTTGACTATCCCTAATCAGTCCTTGCCTTTCCAAATACATGTACATCCTGTCCCTCAGGATTCCCTCCAACAACTTGCCCACCACCGAGGTCAGGCTCACTGGTCTATAGTTTGCTGGCTTGTCTTTACCACCCTTCTTAAACAGTGGCACCATGTTTGCCAACCTCCAGTTTTCCAGCACCTCACCTGTGACTATCGATGATACAAATATCTCAGCAAGAGGCCCAGCAATCACTTCTCTAGCTTCCCATGGAGTTCTCGAGTGCACCTGATTAGGGTCCTGGGGATTTATCCACCGTTACCTGTTTCAAGACATCCAGTACTTCCTCCTCTGTAATCTGGACATTTTGCAAGATGTCACCATCTATTTCCCTACAGTCTATATCTTCCACAACCTTTTCCACAGTAAATACTGATGCAAAATATTCATTTAGTATCTCCTCCATTTTCTGTGGCTCCACACAAAGGCCGCCTTTCTGATCTTTGAGGGGCCCTATTCTCTCTCTCGTTACCCTTTTGTCCTTAATATATTTATAAAAACCCGTTGGATTCTCCTTAATTCTATTTGCCAAAGCTATCTCATGTTCCCATTTTGCCCTCCTGATTTCCCTCTTAAGTGTACTCCGACTTCCTTTATACTCTTCTAAGGATTCACTCGATCTATCCTGTCTATACCTGACATATGTTTCCTTCTTTTTCTTAACCAAACCCTCAACTTCTTTAGTCACCCAGCATTCCCTATACCTACCAGCCTTCCCTTTCACCCTGACAGGAATATACTTTCTCTGGATTCTTGTTATCTCATTTCTGAAGGCTTCCCGTTTTCCAGCCGTCCCTTTACCTGCGAACATCTCCCTCCAATCAGCTTTCGAAAGTTCTTGCCTCAAACCGTCAAAATTAGCCTTTCTCCAATTTAGAACTTCAACTTTTAGATCTGGTTTATCCTTTTCCATCACTATTTTAAATCTAATAGAATTATGGTCGCTGGCCCCAAAGTGCTCCCCCACTGACACCTCAGTCACCTGCCCTGCCTTATTTCCCAAGAGTAGGTCAAGTTTTGCACCTTCTCTCGTAGGTACATCCACATACTGAATCAGAAAATTGTCTTGTACATACTTAAGAAATTCCTCTCCATCTAAACCCTTAACACGATGGCAGTCCCAGTCTATGTTTGGAAAGTCAAAAACTCCCTACCATAACCACCCTATTATTCTTACAGATAGCTGAGATCTCCTTACAAATTTGTTTCTCAATTTGCCTCTGACTATTGGGGTGTCTATAATACAATCCCAATAAGGTGATCATCCCTTTCTTATTTCTCAGTTCCACCCAAATAACTTCCCTGGATGTATTTCCAGGAATATCCTCCCTCAGCACAGCTGTAATGCTATTCCTTTTCAAAAATGCCACTCCCCCTCCTCTCTTGCCTCCCTTTCTATCCTTCCTGTAGCATTTGTATCCTGGAACATTAAGCTGCCAGTCCTGTCCATCCCTGAGCCATGTTTCTGTAATTGCTATGATAACCCAGTCCCATGTTCCTAATCATGCCCTGAGTTCATCTGCCTTCCCTGTTAGACCCCTTGCATTGATCTGCTGGAGATGCTGCACTCCTCCCTGCGTGTCCACTTGTCTGCTGCAGTGTTCCTCAGCTGCTTTTCCCCTGTGTTGAGGTGTCGGTTCAGGGTGTTTCTCCATCTCGTGTAGTCAGCTGCAAGCCTTTCCCAGGACTCTGTAATGAAATCAAGTACCTTCATGTCCTTCATGCAGATGTCCTTGTAGCACAGTTAGGTCTCTTCCCGGATACGGCCTCTCCATAGAGGATATCCTTTGGGATACGGCCTCTCCCTAGAGGATATCCTTTGGGATACGGCCTCTCCCTAGAGGATATCCTTTGGGATACGACCTCTCCATAGAGGATATCCTTTGGGATACGGCCTCTCCCTAGAGGATATCCTTTGGGATACGGCCTCTCCATAGAGGATATCCTTTGGGATACGACCTCTCCATAGAGGATATCCTTTGGGATACGACCTCTCCCTAGAGGATATCCTTTGGGATACGACTTCTCCATAGAGGATATCCTTTGGGATACGGCCTCTCCCTAGAGGATATCCTTTGGGATACGACCTCTCCATAGAGGATATCCTTTGGGATACGGCCTCTCCCTAGAGGATATCCTTTGGGATACGGCCTCTCCATAGAGGATATCCTTTGGGATACGGCCTCTCCCTAGAGGATATCCTTTGGGATACGGCCTCTCCATAGAGGATATCCTTTGGGATACGGCCATCCTCTACTTGGCGGACGTGTTCCAGCCAGCCCAGTCTCCACTGCCTGAGCAGAGTATACATGCTGGGAAGGCCAGCGCAAGATAGGACCGCTGCATTGCACATTGTCTTGCCAGGGTATGCCCAGGATACAGCAGATACTCAATGGAAGGTGTTCAGTCTCCTCTCCTGTCTGGCATATGGAGTCCACGTTTCACTGCCATACAGCAATGTCCTTATGATGGGGCATTGTAGATTGACATTTTTGTCTTCACTGTCAACTTGAGATTTGTCCATACTCGAGTCGTGAGGCGAGCAAGAGGTGAGGCTGCTTTCCTGATCCTTTTGTTGATCTCTGTGTCCAAGGAGAGGTTGTCAGTGATGGGAGAGACAAGATAAGTAAACTGATGGACAACATTGAGTTTGGGCTCATCGATAGTGATGACCAGCGGTGCCTCTGTATCCTGTCCCAGGATGCTCGTCTTTTTCAGACTGATAGTCAGCTCGAAGTCCTTGTAAGCGTGAGAGGGCGGTCAATCAGTAACTGGTGTATGCAGCAACTGCAGCTTCATCAGCAAACAGCATGTCCCTGAGGAGTGCTGCACATCCTTTTGTTTTGGCTCTGAGGTGGGCTGGGTTAAAGAGCCTGCCGTCTGATCTCGTGTCCAGGTAAAACCCCTCCTTTGTGGTGCCAAAGGCATGTTTCAGAAGCACAGCAAAAAAATCCCAAAGACTGTGGGAGTGAGGACACCCACTGCAGATATCGAAGAGCCTAGAAGAGCTGCTGTGGAACTGCACCGTCACCTTCATGTTCCTGTGGAAGGATTTGATCATGCTCAGCAGTTCCAGTGGACAGCCGATCTTCAGAAGAACCTTGAAAAGGCTGTTCTTGCTGACCAGGTCCAACACCTTGGTGAGGTCAATGAAGGTGACATACAGGGGCTTTTTCTGTTCCCTGCATGTCTCCTGCAGTTAATTACGATCAAAAGTTAGAGTGCAGCAGCAAGAGTAGGCCACTCAGCCCTTCAAACCTGTTCTGCCATGCATTATGATCATTATGAGTCTATTGAGAGATTGTGGTCTCAGGATGTTGAGTAGGCTTTTAGGACTGAGATGAATGGGAAAGACTTCACCCAGACAGTCATGACCAAAATCTTTCCTCTGTTTCTCCTGTCTAGGCCTGTTTGAATTCTATAGGTTTCTAGGAGACTCCTCTTCATTCTTCACAACTGCAGTGAAAGCAGTCTGAACCAACTCAGCATCTCCCCCTGTCACCCCAAGAACTGATTTGGGCACGTTTCAGTGCACTCCTGCTAAAACAAGATCATTCTTCCTCAGATATGGAGATGAAAACTGCAAACAACATTCCCATTGTAGCATCAATAATTATCTGAGTAATTGCAGCAAGACATCCTTGTTCCAGTAGTATTTGCTGAATGGACTATACCAGCCATCTGACAGATTGTTCCATCTCTGTGGGGATTGTGAGCTCATTCATTTCTCCTTTGGGGTATCAGCGGTTGGCAGCAACTTTCAAAGGGTCAGAGAACACATGCACTGGGGTGCCCAGAGTGACAGTGTGTCTGTGGTGCCCAGAGTGACAGTGTGTCTGTGGTGCCCAGAGGGACAGTGTGTCTGGGGTGCCCAGAGGGACAGTGTGTCTGTGGTGCCCAGAGGGACAGTGTGTCTGGGGTGCCCAGAGGGACAGTGTGTCTGGGGTGCCCAGAGGGACAGTGTGTCTGGGGTGCCCAGAGGGACAGTGTGTCTGGGGTGCCCAGAGGGACAGTGTGTCTGTGGTGCCCAGAGTGACAGTGTGTCTGGGGTGCCCAGAGTGAGGGTCTGTCTGTGGTGCCCAGAGTGACAGTGTGTCTGGGGTGCCCAGAGGGACAGTGTGTCTGTGGTGCCCAGAGTGACAGTGTGTCTGGGGTGCCCAGAGTGACAGTGTGTCTGGGGTGCCCAGAGTGACAGTGTGTTTGTGGTGCCCAGAGAGACAGTGTGTCTGGGGTGCCCAGAGTGAGGGTCTGTCTGTGGTGCCCAGAGTGACAGTGTGTCTGGGGTGCCC
This sequence comes from Chiloscyllium punctatum, assembly GCF_047496795.1. Classification (NCBI taxonomy): domain Eukaryota; kingdom Metazoa; phylum Chordata; class Chondrichthyes; order Orectolobiformes; family Hemiscylliidae; genus Chiloscyllium; species Chiloscyllium punctatum. The sequence goes on from NC_092739.1 coordinate 170,425,787, forward strand.
AGAGTGAGGGTCTGTCTGTGGTGCCCAGAGTGACAGTGTGTCTGGGGTGCCCAGAGTGACAGTGTGTCTGTGGTGCCCAGAGGGACGGTGTGTCTGTGGTGCCCAGAGGGACGGTGTGTCTGTGGTGCCCAGAGGGACAGTGTGTCTGTGGTGCCCAGAGTGACAGTGTGTCTGGGGTGCCCAGAGTGACAGTGTGTCTGGGGTGCCCAGAGGGACGGTGTGTCTGGGGTGCCCAGAGGGACAGTGTGCGTACTGGCTTTCAGAGGAATAGATAGAGTAGACAGTCAGAAACTTTTTCCCCGGGTACAACAGAGTGTTACAAGGGGACATAAATTTAAGGTGAAGGGTGGAAGGTATAGGGGAGATGTCAGGGGTGGGTTCTTTACCCAGAGAGTGGTGGGGGCATGGAATGCGCTGCCCGTGGGAGTGGTAGAGTCAGATTCATTGGCGACCTTTAAGCGGCATTTGGATAGGTACATGGATGGGTGCTTAATCTAGGATAGAAGTTCGGCACAACATCGTGGGCTGAAGGGCCTGCTCTGTGCTGTATTGTTCTATGTTCTATGTTCTATGTTCTATTGGTAGAGGAATTGAGTTCCGGAGTCCTGAGGTCATGCTGCAGTTGTATAAGACTCTGGTGCGGCCGCATCTGGAATATTGTGTGCAGTTTTGGTCGCCATACTATAGGAAGGATGTGGAGGCACTGGAACGGGTGCAGAGGAAGTTTACCAGGATGTTGCCTGGTATGGTAGGAAGATCCTATGAGGAAAGGCTGAGGCACTTGGGGTTGTTTTCATTGGAGAAAAGAAGGTTTAGGGGTGACTTGATAGAGGTGTACAAGATGATTAGGGGGTTAGATAGGGTTGACAGTGAGAACCTTTTTCCACGTATGGAGTCAGCTATTACAAGGGGGCATAGCTTTAAATTAAGGGGGGGTAGATATAGGACTGATGTTAGGGGTAGGTTCTTCACTCAGCGAGTCGTAAGTTCATGGAATGCCCTGCCAGTATCAGTAGTGGACTCTCCCTCTTTATGGGTATTTAAGCGGGCATTGGATAGGTATATGGAGGATAGTGGGTTAGTGTAGGTTAGGTGGGCTTTGATCGGCGCAACATCGAGGGCCGAAGGGCCTGTACTGCGCTGTATTCTTCTATGTTCTATGTGTCTGGGGTGCCCAGAGGGACGGTGTGTCTGTGGTGCCCAGAGGGACAGTGTGTCTGGGGTGCCCAGAGTGATGGTCGGTCTGTGGTGCCCAGAGGGACGGTGTGTCTGTGGTGCCCAGAGGGACGGTGTGTCTGGGGTGCCCAGAGTGAGGGTCTCTCTGTGGTGCCCAGCAGATACTGCAAAGGAACACGTGGAGAGGTTGGAGCAGATCTACTTGTGTTTTTCCGAGGACAGCATTGAGCTAATAAAGGAAAGATGTGTGTTCCAGGTAAAACACCTCGAATACAGGGTTGACAAGGATGGGTTAAAGAAGCAATAAAAAGAGGCTTTGACACCACAAACACAGCAGAGTCAACATTTTCCCGAAGTCTCCAAATTTACTAATGGGAGATATTGTCTACAGAAGCAACATTGGTGCCGACTCTCCCAGGATCCTAAAACAAGACAGAGTCAAAACTGGGAAGGGGATCACCAAACAGAAAGGAAACATTTTGATCACCTTCAGCAGGATCCCTGCCTGGTAGTGATTGTTTCGACCGAGAGTCCCTTGAGTATGAGCCACAGTGGTGAATCTTCATTGGACTTCCGCCCAGTTATTATACTGCCCTCATCTGTACCCAAAAAACAACAGGAATGGAGCCATAGACTAAACAACGGAGGAAGGTCCATTGGCAAAGGGCCAAGGGAAGCCCTCGGGCTTGGAGAGTTGGAATGTTTCTTTAATTCACTCCTCGGATGTTGGTGTCTCTGGCTGAGTTGCTTGCTAGGCCATTTCAGAGGGCAGCGAGAAGTTAACCACATTGTTGTGTAGGCCAGAACTTGTAAGGATGCCAGATTTCCTTCCCTTAAGGTGGGCTTTTCCCAACAATCAGTAATGGTTACATGATCATCATTCGATTCTTAATTCCAGCTTTGTGTTTTAATTGAATTCAGAGTCCACCATCTGCCGTGGCGGGATTTGAACCCAGGTCCCCAGGACATGAGCCGAGTTTTTTGGATCAATAGATCTAGTGGTAATAACACTTAGCCGTCACCTCCCCTTGTGATAACCTGCACAAGGCCCATAGGGATTCACTAAGGAATCTCCCAGGGAGCTCGATTGTGAGTACCATTGGTAACAGGTAATGGCCTACCTAGCTGGAACTTACGACCTGAGCTTTTTTTAATAAAGCAGATCCAGGGATAGGACTATAGAACTGTCTGCCCAGGCTGGGGATAGCCCATGTATGCCATGAGTAGTGGCTTTATTTTCATTTTCAACAATAAATGATGTTCCTTTTCAAATTGCAACTAAATCCTGTTCCTAAGAGTCTTCACCAATAATTTCAGCTGGGCTTTCCACATTATTACAGCTATCTTCACACCTCGATAGGTACAGCTCCAGCAACACTCCAGGAACCCAGCATCATCCTGGACAAAGCTACCCGCGTGGTTGGCACCACATCCACAAGCACCCATTCCTTCCACCACCGACGCTCAGTAGCAGCAGTGTGTACTCTGTATAAGATGCACTGCAGAAATTCACCAAAGATCTCCAGACAACACCTTCCAAACCCTCGACCAATTCCTTCTGGTAGGACAAGGGCAACAGATGCAGGGGATACAAGAATCTCAGGGAGTCCCTCTCCCACTGCAACTCCCAGGTAATTTCCTCTGCCCTGCAGCTCTTCAACCATGCCCTGAAACAGACTCACTACTGCAGCCACATTTGCTTCCTACCTGCCTATCTTCCTTTCCATCTATCCACTCCACCCTCCTCCCTGACCTATCACTTCATCCCCACCCCCGCTCACCTATTGTACTCTATGCTACTTTCTCCCCACCCCCACCCCCACCCCCCTCTCACTTAGCTCTCCACCCTTCAGGCACTCTGCCTCTATTCCTGATGAAGGGCTTTTGCCCGAAACATTGATTTTCCTGCCCCTCGGATGCTGCCTGACCTGCTGTGCTTTTCCATCACCACTCTAATCTAGACTCTGATCTCCACCATCTGCAAGTTCCCCTCCAAGCCACTGGCACAGAGCCATGCTGACTATCCCTAATGAGTCCAATCTTTTCAAACCGCAACTAAATCCTGTTCCTAAGAATCTTCACCAATAATTTCCCTGCCACTGATGTAGGGCTCACTGGCCTTGAATATTCTGGATTATCCCAGATGTCCTTCATGAACAAAGGAACAACATTGGCTATTCTCCAGTATGGTAGACACCCCACCCCACCCCACCCTGCCCCCCGGTGCACTGCAGCCAAAGAGGATACAAAGATCTCTGTCAAGGCCCCAGCAATCTCCTCCCCTGTCTCGCTCAATATCCCAGGATCATGTTTTTCAAGACACCCAGCACCACCTACCTCCTTCAAATTGATCTGCCCTAAAATACCAACATATATCCCTCTCTAATCGTAGCATCATTCCTGTCCTGCTCCTTTGTGAATTCCGATGAAAAGTATTTGTTAAGGAACTCACTGCTTCCTCTGGCTCCAAACATAAATTCCTTCCTTTCTCCTGGACCTACCTTTCCCGAGTTACCCTCTTGCTCCTTATATATGTGTAAAAGCGTTGGGATTCTTCTTAATCCTGAAGGCCAGGGACATTTTATAACCTTTCTAGCCCTCCTCATTCCATGTTTAAGTTATTTTCTGCTTTCTTCATATTCCTTGAGGACCTCATTGGGTTTCAGTTTCCTGACCCTTACAAATGCGTCCTTTTCCTTTCTGATGAAACTTTCAGCATCATTTGAAGAATGAGCCGGGATCTCACAGAAACCAATAAAATTCTAAAAGGACTCGTCAGATTAGATGCAGTAAGGACGTTTCCGATAGTAGGGGAGTTCAAAATGGGGGGTCATAGTTCAATGAGAAGGGATGAACCTTTCAGACTGAGATGAGAAGAAATATCTTCACTAAAGGGCGATGAACCTGTGGAATTTATTACCACAGGATGCATTTGAGGTTACAGCATTGTGGAGATATAGCTCTGGTGGTTGAAGGAATCAAGGGATATGAGGGGAGAATAGGATGAGAGTATCAGCCATGACCATACCGATTGGTAGAGCAGGCTGGAAGGGTCGAATGGCCTACTCCTGCTGCTACCATCTATGTTTCAATGATGCATAGTCTCTGACTTCTCTTGTGGCTGTTTTATTTGTAGGGATGGTCCAGTTCAATGTCTGGTCAATGGGAATGCCCAGGACTTTGATGATGGGAGATTCAGTGATGAATGTGTTGGGAGAAGGTTCAATTCTCTGTTGTTGGGATAGTGAGGCTGGGATCTGTGGATTGAATCATTCTTCCCACTACCCTTGGGCCAAACCTGACCCAGCAGCACAGCAGGATTGACAGGGAAGGATTATAGCGTGGTGCACAGTCAGGAGGGGGGGGGGGGGGGGGTTCCACAAAATCCTCATCTTTCACTTTGATCACCCTGTAATCTCACAATATCAGGTCAATCATAGACAAGGAACCCCCTCACCCAACTGAGAAATCAATCAGCAACCATGTTTACAGTTGTCAAACCACACAGTAGTCAAGGGAGTATTGGATATCATTGTAACCATCCTGTCTGTGCTGACTGCAAGTAAGAGCAACTCTAAAACTACCCTTCAAACCACGAAGCAAGAGGTCTGAGGAGCAGTCATACTGGACCCTAATGTTCACTCAGTTTCTCTCTCCATGATGCTGCCAGACCTGCTGAGTTTCTTTAGCAATTTCTGTTTTTGTTTCAGACTTTTACAATCTGCAGAATTTTATTTTTATATCCATCTATCTTCTGAGATGGGAAAAATGTTAGAATCTATTTGAAGAAGTAATGACAGTATATTTCAAAAGCTGTCAAACATCAGGCAATCACCATGGTTTAGTGAAAGAGACATGAGGTTTTACTAACTTGCTTGAGCTGTTTGACGACATCAAACACGATATGGAGAAAGGTGAAACAGTAGATGTGGGAATGAATATTCCCAAAAGACATTCCATTAGCTTTCTCTTCATCCCTGCAATGTGGTGTCAGTGGCCGGGCCAGTTCTGACACATGTCCCTGCCAGTATATTGGTCCTATTATATTTCCTATCCCATACTGTCCTGTGAGTAGCCCCAGTACACACACACTGCAGCTTACCACCACCTTCTTCAGGGTAAAGATAAAGAATTGGAAGATTTCTCTTGCCAACATAAGATTGAGGCATTGTATCTCTCATCATTCAGTGTCAATGACTAGGCCTCAGGCCTAGAACTCTGCCTTGATCCCAATTCCAGACCGATATCAAGGTGAGTGATAGAAAGTGCAGGCTGGTCTGGGGCCTTTGTGAAGGTTAACCATTAATCCAACCCATGGGACACAGTCAATGATTCTTAATTTGAGATCTGTCTATTTTGTTAATGGTGATTTCTCTTACAGAAGATCCTCCTTTGCAGATGGCATTGTTGGTTTGGCTTTGGCTAGTGGTATATGCACTGTAGACAACTCTGGAGGAATAAACCTGGTGAGCACTCCTCACACTACTGTGGTTAAACAAGATCAATCAAAATCTCAAACTCCTGAGAATTCCCACACTGATCACAATTAACCAGACAATATGACAATATGGTGTCAGAAGTTGCAACTAAGATATTCCAGCATTGAGAAAACATCAAGGTAATCATGTGGAGTCAGTGTGGTTTTGTGAAAAGGAAATCATGTTTAACTAATTTGATGGCATTCTTTGAAGAAGTAACTTAGAATTGTAAAATCATACAGTACAGAAGTGGCCTTTCAACCTTTCAAGCGTGTACTTTCCCACACCAGACCCATAACCTTGGACACGATGACACTCCAAGTGCTCTTCCAAATACTTTTTAAAGACTGAGGTCTCCCACCTCAACTAACCATTCTCTGGGAATATTATTTGCCAAATCCCCTCTAACCCTGCCTTTCACTTTAAGATTATGCTCCTTATTGTTGACAATCAATAAAGTAAAGAGAGGCAAGAAACAGCGGAGCGGCCATTTTCAGAAGGGCTGCTTTGTGGTTGTAGTGCTGCTGGAGATGGAAGTTATGATGTGGAGGTGCTGGTGTCGGACTGGGGTGGACAAAGTTACAAATCACACAACACCGGGTTATAGTCCAACAGGTTTATTTGGAAGCACTAGCTTTCGGAGCGCTGCTCCTTCATCAGGTAACTCGTGGGGCAGGATCATAAGACAGGTGTTGGTGAATGCTGGGTTTCAGTGAGGGAGGTGATCAGCAACGAGATCAGTGTGTCTCAGTGTAAAGAGGCAGTGGAGGCCCTGAGGGCTCCTCCTTCCAGCTGTGGGACATCAGTCAGCTGTCTGGGGTCTGAAGGAGATGGGACCGGTGACCACATGGTTCAACTGGAGCAGCAGTTAGTCATACTGAGTGGGAGTGTGTGGCTGTGTCAGTGTGTCACTGTGAGTGTGACAGCGTGAGTGTGTGGCTGTGTCAGTGTGAGTGTGTGGCTGTGTGTGTGTGGCTGTGACAGCGTGAGTGTGTGGCTGTGGCTGTGTCAGTGTGTGTCATTGTGTCAGTGTGAGTGTGTCAGTGTGAGTGTGTCAGTGTGTGTCATTGTGTCAGTGTGAGTGTGACAGCATGAGTGTGTGGCTGTGACAGCGTGAGTGTGTGGCTGTGTCAGTGTGTGTGTGCGATTGTGTCATTGTGCCAGCGTGAGTGTGAGTGTGTCATTGTGTCAGTGTGAGTGTGTGGCTGAGTCAGTGTGAATGTGTCATTGTGTCAGTGTGAGTGTGTCATTGTATTAGTGTGTGTGTCATTGTGTCAATATGAGTGTGTGGCTGTGTCAGTGTGTCTGTGTGGGTGTGTCACTATGTCAGTGTGAGTGTGTGGCTGTGTCGGTGTGTCTGTGTGTGTGTCACTATGTCAGTGAGTGTGTGTGGCTGTGTCAGTTTGTGTGTGGCTGTGTCACTGTGCTAATGTGAGTGTATCATTGTGTCAGTTGGGGTGTGTGGCTGTGTCAGTGTGTGTGGTTGCGTCAGTGTGTCATTGTGTCAGTGTGAGTGTGTCACTGTGTCAGTGTGAGTGTATGGTTGAGTCAGTGTGAGTGTGCGGCTGTGTCAGTGTGAGTGTGTGGCTGTGTCACTGTCAGTGTGAGTGTGTCATTGTGTCAGTGTGAGTGTGTGGCTGTGTCTGTGTGTGTGTCACTATGTCACTGTGTCTGTGTGTGTGTCAGTGTGAGTGTGAGGCTGAATCACTGTCAGTGTGTGTGTGTGGCTGTGTCAGTGTGTGTGTGGCTGTGTCGCTGTGTCAATGTGAGTGTGTTATTGTGTCAGTGTGAGTGTGTCAATCTGTCATTGTGTCAATGTGAGTGTATCACTGTGCCAATGTGAGTGTGTCATTGTGTCAGTTGGGGTGTGTGGCTGTGTCAGTGTGTGTGATTGCGTCACCGTGTCAGTGTGAGAGTGTGTCATTGTGAGTGTGTCACTGTGTCAGTGTGAGTGTATGGTTGTGTCAATGTGAGTGTGTTGCTGTGCCACTGTGTCAGTGTGAGTGCGTCATTGTGTCAGTGTGAGTGTGTGGCAGTGTCACGGTGTCAGGGTGTGTGTGTGTCTGAGTCACTGTGTCTGTGTGTGTGTGGCTGTGTCAATGTGAGTGTATGGCTGTTTCAGTGTAGGTGTGCGGCTGAGTCACTGTGTCAATGTGAGTGTGTCAGTGTGAGTGTGTGGCTGTGTCAGTGTGAGTGTGTGGCTGTGTCAGTGTGAGTGCGTGACTGTGTCAGTGTGTGTGTGCGGCTGAGTCACTGTGTCAGTGTGAGTGTGTGGCTGAGTCACTGTGTCAGTGTGAGTGTGTGGCTGTGTTAGTGTGAGAGTGTGTCTGAGTCACTGTGTCTGTGTGAATGTGTCAGTGTGTGTCACTGTGTCATTGTGAATGTGTCATTGTGTCAGTGTGTGTGTCACTGTGTCAATGTGAGTGTGTTAATGTGTCTGGGTGTGTGGCTGTGTCACTGTGTCAGGGTGAGTGTGTGGCTGTGTCAATGTGAGTGTGTGGCTGTGTCAATGTAAGTGTGTGAGTGTACCACTGTGTCAGTGTGAGTGCATGGCTGTGTCAGTGTGAGTGTGTGGCTGTGTCAGTGTGAGTGTGTGACTGTATCAGTGTGTGTGTGTCATTGTGTCAGTGTGAGTGTATGACTGTCATTGTGAGTATGTCATTGTGTCAGTGTGAGTGTGTGGCTGTGTCAATGTAAGTGTGTGAGTGTACCACTGTGTCAGTGTGAGTGCATGGCTGTGTCAGTGTGTGTGGCTGTGTCACTGTGTCAGGGTGAGTGTGTGATTGTATCAGTGTGTGTGTGTCATTGTGTCAGTGTGAGTGTATGACTGTCATTGTGAGTATGTCATTGTGTCAGTGTGAGTGTGTGGCTGAGTCATTGTGTCCATGTGAATATGTCACTGTGTCATTGTGAGTGTCTCATTGTGTCAATGTGAGTGTGCTACTGTGTTACTGTGTCAGTGTGAGTGTTTTACTGTGTCAGTGTGTGTGGCTGTGTCACTGCATCAGTGAGAGTGTGGCTGTATCAGTGTGTGTGGCTGTGTCACTGTGTCAGTGTGAGTGTGTGGCTGTGTCACTGTGTGTGTGGCTGTGTCACTGTGTCAGGGTGAGTGTGTGGCTGTGTCAATGTAAGTGTGTGAGTGTACCACTGTGTCAGTGTGAGTGCATGGCTGTGTCACTGTGTGTGTGGCTGTGTCAGTGTGAGTGTGTGACTGTATCAGTGTGTGTGTGTCATTGTGTCAGTGTGAGTGTATGACTGTCATTGTGAGTATGTCATTGTGTCAGTGTGAGTGTGTGGCTGTGTCAATGTAAGTGTGTGAGTGTACCACTGTGTCAGTGTGAGTGCATGGCTGTGTCAGTGTGTGTGGCTGTGTCACTGTGTCAGGGTGAGTGTGTGACTGTATCAGTGTGTGTGTGTCATTGTGTCAGTGTGAGTGTATGACTGTCATTGTGAGTATGTCATTGTGTCAGTGTGAGTATGTCACTGTGTCAGTGTGAGTGTGTGGCTGAGTCATTGTGTCCATGTGAATATGTCACTGTGTCATTGTGAGTGTCTCATTGTGTCAATGTGAGTGTGCTACTGTGTTACTGTGTCAGTGTGAGTGTTTTACTGTGTCAGTGTGTGTGGCTGTGTCACTGCATCAGTGAGAGTGTGGCTGTATCAGTGTGTGTGGCTGTGTCACTGTGTCAGTGTGAGTGTGTGGCTGTGTCACTGTGTGTGTGGCGGTGTCACTGTGTCAGGGTGAGTGTGTGGCTGTATCAGTGTGTGTGTGTGACTGTGTCAGTGTGTGTGTGCGGCTGAGTCACTGTGTCAGTGTGAGTGTGTGGCTGTGTCAGTGTGAGTGTGTGGCTGTGTCAGTGTGAGTGCGTCACTGTGTCAGTGAGTGTGTGGCTGTGTTAGTGTGAGAGTGTGTCTGAGTCACTGTGTCCGTGTGAATGTGTCAGCGTGTGTCACTGTGTCATTGTGAGTGTGTCATTGTGTCAGTGTGAGTGTATGGCTGTGTCAGTGTGTCTGTGTGTGTGTCACTATGTCAGTGAATGTGTGTGACTGTGTCACTGTGCTAATGTGAGTGTATCATTGTGTCAGTTGGGGTGTGTGGCTGTGTCAGTGTGTGTGGTTGCGTCAGTGTGAGTGTATGGTTGAGTCAGTGTGAGTGTGCGGCTGTGTCACTGTGTCAGTGAGAGTGTGTGGCTGTGTCACTGTGTGTGTGGCGGTGTCACTGTGTCAGGGTGAGTGTGTGGCTGTGTCAGGGTGAGTGCGTGGCTGTATCAGTGTGTGTGTGTGATTGTGTCAGTGTGATTGTGTCATTGTGTCAGTGCGAGTGTGTGGCTGAGTCACTGTGTCAGTGTGAATTCGTCACTGTCATTGTGAGTGTGTCAGTGTGAGTGTGTCATTGTGTCAGTGTGAGTGTGCCATTGTGTCAGTGTGAGTGTGTCATTGTGTCAATGTGAGTGTGTGGCTGTGTCAGTGTGTCTGTGTGTCACTGTCAGTGTGTCTGTCACTATGTCAGTGTGAGTGTGTGGCTGTGTCAGTGAGAGTGGCTGTGTCACTGTCAATGTGAGTGTGCCATTGTGTCAGTGTGAGTGTGTCAGTGTGAGTGTGTGTCTGAGTCACTGTGTCCGTGTGAATGTGTCAGTGTGTGTCACTGTGTCAATGTGAGTGTGTTAATGTGTCTGGGTGTGTGGCTGTGTCACTGTGTCAGTGTGAGTGTGTGGCTGTGTCCGTGTGAGTGTACCACTGTGTCAGTGAATGTGTGGCTGAGTGTGTGTGTGTGATTGTTTTATTGTGTCAGTGTGAGTGTATGACTGTCACTGTGAGTGTGTCAGTGTGAGTGTATGACTGTTAGTGTGCGTGTGTCATTGTGTCAGTGTGAGTGTGTCACTGTTAGTGTGATGTGTGGCTGAGTCATTGTGTCCGTGTGAATGTGTCATTGTGAGTGTGTCATTGTGTCAATGTGAGTGTGTTACTGTGTCAATGTGTGTGGCTGTGTCACTGTGTTAGGGTGAGTGTATGGCTCTATCAGTGAGTGTGTGATTGTGTCATTGTGTCAGTGTGAGTGTGTGGCTGAGTCACTGTGTCAGTGTGAGTGCGTCATTGTCAGTGTGAGTGTGTCACTGTGTCAATGTTAGTGTGTCAGTGTGATTGTGTCAGTGTGAGTGTGTCATTGTCAATGTGTGTGTGTTATTGTGTCAGTGTGAGTGTGTGGCTGTGTCAGTGAGAGTGTAGCTGTGTCACTGTCAATGTGAGTGTGTCATTGTGTCAGTGTGAGTGTGTCATTGTGTTAATGTGTGTGTCATTGTGTCAATATCAGCGTGTGGCTGTGTCAGTGTGTCTGTGTGTTTGTGTCACTATGTCAGTGTGAGTGTGTGGCTGTGTCAGTGTGTCTGTGTGTGTGTCACTATGTCAGTGAATGTGTGTGGCTGTGTCACTGTGCTAATGTGAGTGTATCATTGTGTCAGTTGGGGTGTGTGCCTGTGTCAGCGTGTGTGGTTGCGTCACTGTGTTAGTGTGAGAGTGTAGCTGTGTCAGTGAGTGTGTCATTGTGTCAGTGTGAGTGTGTGGCTGTGTCAGTGAGAGTGGCTGTGTCACTGTCAATGTGAGTGTGCCATTGTGTCAGTGTGAGTGTGTCAGTGTGAGTGTGTGTCTGAGTCACTGTGTCCGTGTGAATGTGTCAGTGTGTGTCACTGTGTCAATGTGAGCGTGTTAATGTGTCTGGGTGTGTGGCTGTGTCACTGTGTCAGTGTGAGTGTGTGGCTGTGTCCGTGTGAGTGTACCACTGTGTCAGTGAATGTGTGGCTGAGTGTGTGTGTGTGATTGTTTTATTGTGTCAGTGTGAGTGTATGACTGTCACTGTGAGTGTGTCAGTGTGAGTGTATGACTGTTAGTGTGCGTGTGTCATTGTGTCAGTGTGAGTGTGTCACTGTTAGTGTGATGTGTGGCTGAGTCATTGTGTCCGTGTGAATGTGTCATTGTGAGTGTGTCATTGTGTCAATGTGAGTGTGTTACTGTGTCAATGTGTGTGGCTGTGTCACTGTGTTAGGGTGAGTGTATGGCTCTATCAGTGAGTGTGTGATTGTGTCATTGTGTCAGTGTGAGTGTGTGGCTGAGTCACTGTGTCAGTGTGAGTGCGTCATTGTCAGTGTGAGTGTGTCACTGTGTCAATGTTAGTGTGTCAGTGTGATTGTGTCAGTGTGAGTGTGTCATTGTCAATGTGTGTGTGTTATTGTGTCAGTGTGAGTGTGTGGCTGTGTCAGTGAGAGTGTAGCTGTGTCACTGTCAATGTGAGTGTGTCATTGTGTCAGTGTGAGTGTGTCATTGTGTTAATGTGTGTGTCATTGTGTCAATATCAGCGTGTGGCTGTGTCAGTGTGTCTGTGTGTTTGTGTCACTATGTCAGTGTGAGTGTGTGGCTGTGTCAGTGTGTCTGTGTGTGTGTCACTATGTCAGTGAATGTGTGTGGCTGTGTCACTGTGCTAATGTGAGTGTATCATTGTGTCAGTTGGGGTGTGTGCCTGTGTCAGCGTGTGTGATTGCGTCACTGTGTTAGTGTGAGAGTGTAGCTGTGTCAGTGAGTGTGTCATTGTGTCAGTGTGAGTGTGTCACTGTGTCAGTGAGAGTGTGTGGCTGAGTCACTGGGTCAATGTGAGTGTGTCACTGCGTCAGTGTGTGTGTCACTGTGAGGGTGTCATTGTGTCAGTGTGAGTGTGTGGCTGTGTCAGTGTGAGTGCGTCACTGTGTCAGTGTGTGTGTCATTGCGTCAATGTGAGTGTGTGGCTGTGTCAGTGTGTGTGCCACTGTGTCAATGTGAGGGTGTCATTGTGTCAGTGTGAGTGTGTCACTGTGTCACTGAGAGTGTGTGGCTGTGTCACTGTCAGTGTAAGTGTGGCTGTGTCATTTTGTCCGTGTGAATGTGTCACCGTGTCAGTGTGTGTCACTGTGTCACTGTGTCAATGTGAGTGTGTTACTGTGTCTGGGCGTGTGGCTGAGTCACTGTGTCAGTGTGGCTGTGTCACTGCATCAGTGAGAGTGTGGCTGTATCAGTGTGTATGGCTGTGTCACTGTGTCAGTGTGAGTGTGTGGCTGTGTCACTGTGTCAGGGTGAGTGTGTGGCTGTGTCAATGTAAGTGTGTGAGTGTACCACTGTGTCAGTGTGAGTGCATGGCTGTGTTAGTGTGTGTGTGGCTGTGTCAGTGTGAGTGTGTGACTGTATCAGTGTGTGTGTGTCATTGTGTCAGTGTGAGTGTATGACTGTCATTGTGAGTATGTCATTGTGTCAGTGTGAGTGTGTGGCTGTGTCAATGTAAGTGTGTGAGTGTACCACTGTGTCAGTGTGAGTGCATGGCTGTGTCAGTGTGTGTGGCTGTGTCACTGTGTCAGGGTGAGTGTGTGACTGTATCAGTGTGTGTGTGTCATTGTGTCAGTGTGTGTATGACTGTCATTGTGAGTATGTCATTGTGTCAGTGTGAGTATGTCACTGTGTCAGTGTGAGTGTGTGGCTGAGTCATTGTGTCCATGTGAATATGTCACTGTGTCATTGTGAGTGTCTCATTGTGTCAATGTGAGTGTGCTACTGTGTTACTGTGTCAGTGTGAGTGTTTTACTGTGTCAGTGTGTGTGGCTGTGTCACTGCATCAGTGAGAGTGTGGCTGTATCAGTGTGTGTGGCTGTGTCACTGTGTCAGTGTGAGTGTGTGGCTGTGTCACTGTGTGTGTGGCGGTGTCACTGTGTCAGGGTGAGTGTGTGGCTGTATCAGTGTGTGTGTGTGACTGTGTCAGTGTGTGTGTGCGGCTGAGTCACTGTGTCAGTGTGAGTGTGTGGCTGAGTCACTGTGTCAGTGTGAGTGTGTGGCTGTGTCAGTGTGAGTGCGTCACTGTGTCAGTGAGTGTGTGGCTGTGTTAGTGTGAGAGTGTGTCTGAGTCACTGTGTCCGTGTGAATGTGTCAGCGTGTGTCACTGTGTCATTGTGAGTGTGTCATTGTGTCAGTGTGAGTGTATGGCTGTGTCAGTGTGTCTGTGTGTGTGTCACTATGTCAGTGAATGTGTGTGACTATGTCACTGTGCTAATGTGAGTGTATCATTGTGTCAGTTGGGGTGTGTGGCTGTGTCAGTGTGTGTGGTTGCGTCAGTGTGAGTGTATGGTTGAGTCAGTGTGAGTGTGCGGCTGTGTCACTGTGTCAGTGTGAGTGTACCAGTATGACAGTGTGAGTGTATGGTTGTGTCACTGTGTCAGTGTGTGGCTGAGTCATTGTGTCCATGTGAATATGTCACTGTGTCATTGTGAGTGTCTCATTGTGTCAATGTGAGTGTGCTACTGTGTTACTATGTCAGTATGAGTGTGTTCCTGTGTCAGTGTGTGTGGCTGTGTCACTGCATCAGTGATAGTGTGGCTGTGTCACTGTGTGTGTGGCGGTGTCACTGTGTCAGGGTAAGTGTGTGGCTGTATCAGTGTGTGTGTGTGATTGTGTCAGTGTGATTGTGTCATTGTGTCAGTGCGAGTGTGTGGCTGAGTCACTGTGTCAGTGTGAATTCGTCACTGTCATTGTGAGTGTGTCAGTGTGAGTGTGTCAGTGTGAGTGTGTGAGTGTGTCAGTGTGAGAGTGTCATTGTGTCAGTGTGAGCGTGCCATTGTGTCAGTGTGAGTGTGTCATTGTGTCAATGTGAGTGTGTGGCGGTGTCACTGTGTCAGGGTGAGTGTGTGGCTGTGTCAGGGTGAGTGTGTGGCTGTATCAGTGTGTGTGTGTGATTGTGTCAGTGTGATTGTGTCATTGTGTCAGTGTGAGTGTGTGGCTGTGTCAGTGAGAGTGTGGCTGTGTCACTGTCAATGTGTCATTGTGTTAATGTGTGTGTCATTGTGTCAATATGAGTGTGTGGCTGTGTCAGTGTGTCTGTGTGTGTGTCACTATGTCAGTGAATGTGTGTGGTTGTGTCACTGTGCTAATGTGAGTGTATCATTGTGTCAGTTGGGGTGTGTGGCTGTGTCACTGTGCTAATGTGAGTGTATCATTGTGTCAGTTGGGGTGTGTGGCTGTGTCAGTGTGTGTGGTTGTGTCAGTGTGAGTGTGTCACTGTGTCAGTGTGAGTGTATGGCTGTGTCAGTGTGTCTGTGTGTGTGTCACTATGTCAGTGAATGTGTGTGGCTGTGTCACTGTGCTAATGTGAGTGTATCATTGTGTCAGTTGGGGTGTGTGGCTGTGTCACTGTGCTAATGTGAGTGTATCATTGTGTCAGTTGGGGTGTGTGGCTGTGTCAGTGTGTGTGGTTGCGTCAGTGTGTCATTGTGTCAGTGTGAGTGTGTGGCTGAGTCACTGTGTCAGTGTGAATTCGTCACTGTCATTGTGAGTGTGTCAGTGTGAGTGTGTCATTGTGTAAGTGTGAGTGTGTCATTGTGTCAATGTGAGAGTGTGTCTGTGTGTCACTGTCAGTGTGTCTGTCACTATGTCAGTGAGAGTGTGTGGCTGTGTCAGTGAGAGTGGCTGTGTCACTGTCAATGTGAGTGTGTCAGTGTGAGTGTTTGTCTGAGTCACTGTGTCCGTGTGAATGTGTCAGTGTGTGTCACTGTGTCAATATGAGTGTGTTAATGTGTCTGGGTGTGTGGCTGTGTCACTGTGTCAGTGTGAGTGTGTGGCTGCGTCAGTGTGAGTGTACCACTGTGTCCGTGTGAGTGTACCACTGTGTCAGTGTATGTGTGGCTGTGTGTGTGTGTGTGATTGTTTTATTGTGTCAGTGTGAGTGTATGACTGTCACTGTGAGTGTGTCATTGTGTCAGTGTGAGTGTATGACTGTTAGTGTGCGTGTGTCATTGTGTCAGTGTGAGTGTGTCACTGTTAGTGTGAGTGTGTGGCTGAGTCATTGTGTCCGTGTGAATGTGTCATTGTGAGTGTGTCATTGTGTCAATGTGAGTGTGTTACTGTGTGGCTGTGTCACTGTGTTAGTGTGTGTGGCTGTGTCACTGTGTCAGTGTGAGTGTGTGGCTGTGTCAGTGAGAGTGGCTGTGTCACTGTCAATGTGAGTGTGCCATTGTGTCAGTGTGAGTGTGTCAGTGTGAGTGTGTGTCTGAGTCACTGTGTCCGTGTGAATGTGTCAGTGTGTGTCACTGTGTCAATGTGAGTGTGTTAATGTGTCTGGGTGTGTGGCTGTGTCACTGTGTCAGTGTGAGTGTGTGGCTGTGTCAGTGTGAGTGTACCACTGTGTCCGTGTGAGTGTACCACTGTGTCAGTGAATGTGTGGCTGAGTGTGTGTGTGTGATTGTTTTATTGTGTCAGTGTGAGTGTATGACTGTCACTGTGAGTGTGTCAGTGTGAGTGTATGACTGTTAGTGTGCGTGTGTCATTGTGTCAGTGTGAGTGTGTCACTGTTAGTGTGATGTGTGGCTGAGTCATTGTGTCCGTGTGAATGTGTCATTGTGAGTGTGTCATTGTGTCAATGTGAGTGTGTTACTGTGTCAATGTGTGTGGCTGTGTCACTGTGTTAGGGTGAGTGTATGGCTCTATCAGTGAGTGTGTGATTGTGTCATTGTGTCAGTGTGAGTGTGTGGCTGAGTCACTGTGTCAGTGTGAGTGCGTCATTGTCAGTGTGAGTGTGTCACTGTGTCAATGTTAGTGTGTCAGTGTGATTGTGTCAGTGTGAGTGTGTCATTGTCAATGTGTGTGTGTTATTGTGTCAGTGTGAGTGTGTGGCTGTGTCAGTGAGAGTGTAGCTGTGTCACTGTCAATGTGAGTGTGTCATTGTGTCAGTGTGAGTGTGTCACTGTGTCACTGAGAGTGTGTGGCTGTGTCACTGTCAGTGTAAGTGTGGCTGTGTCATTTTGTCCGTGTGAATGTGTCACCGTGTCAGTGTGTGTCACTGTGTCACTGTGTCAATGTGAGTGTGTTACTGTGTCTGGGCGTGTGGCTGAGTCACTGTGTCAGTGTGGCTGTGTCACTGCATCAGTGAGAGTGTGGCTGTATCAGTGTGTGTGGCTGTGTCACTGTGTCAGTGTGAGTGTGTGGCTGTGTCACTGTGTCAGGGTGAGTGTGTGGCTGTGTCAATGTAAGTGTGTGAGTGTACCACTGTGTCAGTGTGAGTGCATGGCTGTGTTAGTGTGTGTGTGGCTGTGTCAGTGTGAGTGTGTGACTGTATCAGTGTGTGTGTGTCATTGTGTCAGTGTGAGTGTATGACTGTCATTGTGAGTATGTCATTGTGTCAGTGTGAGTGTGTGGCTGTGTCAATGTAAGTGTGTGAGTGTACCACTGTGTCAGTGTGAGTGCATGGCTGTGTCAGTGTGTGTGGCTGTGTCACTGTGTCAGGGTGAGTGTGTGACTGTATCAGTGTGTGTGTGTCATTGTGTCAGTGTGAGTGTATGACTGTCATTGTGAATATGTCATTGTGTCAGTGTGAGTATGTCACTGTGTCAGTGTGAGTGTGTGGCTGAGTCATTGTGTCCATGTGAATATGTCACTGTGTCATTGTGAGTGTCTCATTGTGTCAATGTGAGTGTGCTACTGTGTTACTGTGTCAGTGTGAGTGTTTTACTGTGTCAGTGTGTGTGGCTGTGTCACTGCATCAGTGAGAGTGTGGCTGTATCAGTGTGTGTGGCTGTGTCACTGTGTCAGTGTGAGTGTGTGGCTGTGTCACTGTGTGTGTGGCGGTGTCACTGTGTCAGGGTGAGTGTGTGGCTGTATCAGTGTGTGTGTGTGACTGTGTCAGTGTGTGTGTGCGGCTGAGTCACTGTGTCAGTGTGAGTGTGTGGCTGAGTCACTGTGTCAGTGTGAGTGTGTGGCTGTGTCAGTGTGAGTGCGTCACTGTGTCAGTGAGTGTGTGGCTGTGTTAGTGTGAGAGTGTGTCTGAGTCACTGTGTCCGTGTGAATGTGTCAGCGTGTGTCACTGTGTCATTGTGAGTGTGTCATTGTGTCAGTGTGAGTGTATGGCTGTGTCAGTGTGTCTGTGTGTGTGTCACTATGTCAGTGAATGTGTGTGACTATGTCACTGTGCTAATGTGAGTGTATCATTGTGTCAGTTGGGGTGTGTGGCTGTGTCAGTGTGTGTGGTTGCGTCAGTGTGAGTGTATGGTTGAGTCAGTGTGAGTGTGCGGCTGTGTCACTGTGTCAGTGTGAGTGTACCAGTATGACAGTGTGAGTGTATGGTTGTGTCACTGTGTCAGTGTGTGGCTGAGTCATTGTGTCCATGTGAATATGTCACTGTGTCATTGTGAGTGTCTCATTGTGTCAATGTGAGTGTGCTACTGTGTTACTATGTCAGTATGAGTGTGTTCCTGTGTCAGTGTGTGTGGCTGTGTCACTGCATCAGTGATAGTGTGGCTGTGTCACTGTGTGTGTGGCGGTGTCACTGTGTCAGGGTGAGTGTGTGGCTGTATCAGTGTGTGTGTGTGATTGTGTCAGTGTGATTGTGTCATTGTGTCAGTGCGAGTGTGTGGCTGAGTCACTGTGTCAGTGTGAATTCGTCACTGTCATTGTGAGTGTGAGTGTGTGAGTGTGTCAGTGTGAGAGTGTCATTGTGTCAGTGTGAGCGTGCCATTGTGTCAGTGTGAGTGTGTCATTGTGTCAATGTGAGTGTGTGGCTGTGTCAGTGTGTCAGTGTGAGTGTGTGGCTGTGTCACTGTGTGTGTGGCGGTGTCACTGTGTCAGGGTGAGTGTGTGGCTGTGTCAGGGTGAGTGTGTGGCTGTATCAGTGTGTGTGTGTGATTGTGTCAGTGTGATTGTGTCATTGTGTCAGTGTGAGTGTGTGGCTGTGTCAGTGAGAGTGTGGCTGTGTCACTGTCAATGTGTCATTGTGTTAATGTGTGTGTCATTGTGTCAATATGAGTGTGTGGCTGTGTCAGTGTGTCTGTGTGTGTGTCACTATGTCAGTGAATGTGTGTGGTTGTGTCACTGTGCTAATGTGAGTGTATCATTGTGTCAGTTGGGGTGTGTGGCTGTGTCACTGTGCTAATGTGAGTGTATCATTGTGTCAGTTGGGGTGTGTGGCTGTGTCAGTGTGTGTGGTTGTGTCAGTGTGAGTGTGTCACTGTGTCAGTGTGAGTGTATGGCTGTGTCAGTGTGTCTGTGTGTGTGTCACTATGTCAGTGAATGTGTGTGGCTGTGTCACTGTGCTAATGTGAGTGTATCATTGTGTCAGTTGGGGTGTGTGGCTGTGTCACTGTGCTAATGTGAGTGTATCATTGTGTCAGTTGGGGTGTGTGGCTGTGTCAGTGTGTGTGGTTGCGTCAGTGTGTCATTGTGTCAGTGTGAGTGTGTGGCTGAGTCACTGTGTCAGTGTGAATTCGTCACTGTCATTGTGAGTGTGTCAGTGTGAGTGTGCCATTGTGTCAGTGTGAGTGTGTCATTGTGTAAGTGTGAGTGTGTCATTGTGTCAATGTGAGAGTGTGTCTGTGTGTCACTGTCAGTGTGTCTGTCACTATGTCAGTGAGAGTGTGTGGCTGTGTCAGTGAGAGTGGCTGTGTCACTGTCAATGTGAGTGTGTCAGTGTGAGTGTTTGTCTGAGTCACTGTGTCCGTGTGAATGTGTCAGTGTGTGTCACTGTGTCAATATGAGTGTGTTAATGTGTCTGGGTGTGTGGCTGTGTCACTGTGTCAGTGTGAGTGTGTGGCTGCGTCAGTGTGAGTGTACCACTGTGTCCGTGTGAGTGTACCACTGTGTCAGTGTATGTGTGGCTGTGTGTGTGTGTGATTGTTTTATTGTGTCAGTGTGAGTGTATGACTGTCACTGTGAGTGTGTCATTGTGTCAGTGTGAGTGTATGACTGTTAGTGTGCGTGTGTCATTGTGTCAGTGTGAGTGTGTCACTGTTAGTGTGAGTGTGTGGCTGAGTCATTGTGTCCGTGTGAATGTGTCATTGTGAGTGTGTCATTGTGTCAATGTGAGTGTGTTACTGTGTGGCTGTGTCACTGTGTTAGTGTGTGTGGCTGTGTCACTGTGTCAGTGTGAGTGTGTGGCTGTGTCAGTGAGAGTGGCTGTGTCACTGTCAATGTGAGTGTGCCATTGTGTCAGTGTGAGTGTGTCAGTGTGAGTGTGCGTCTGAGTCACTGTGTCCGTGTGAATGTGTCAGTGTGTGTCACTGTGTCAATGTGAGTGTGTTAATGTGTCTGGGTGTGTGGCTACTGTGTCAATGTGAGTGTGTTAATGTGTCTGGGTGTGTGGCTCTGTCACTATGTCAGTGTGAGTGTGTGGCTGTGTCAGTGAGAGTGGCTGTGTCACTGTCAATGTGAGTGTGCCATTGTGTCAGTGTGTGTGTGTGTCAGTGTGAGTGTGTGTCTGAGTCAACTGTGTCCGTGTGAATGTGTCAGTGTGTGTCACTGTGTCAATGTGAGTGTGTTAATGTGTCTGGGTGTGTGGCTGTGTCACCGTGTCAGTGTGAGTGTGTGGCTGTATCAGTATGAGTGTACCACTGTGTCCGTGTGAGTGTACCACTGTGTCAGTGTATGTGTGGCTGGGTGTGTGTGTGTGATTGTTTTATTGTGTCAGTGTGAGTGTATGACTGTCACTGTGAGTGTGTCAGTGTGAGTGTATGACTGTCACTGTGAGTGTGTCATTGTGTCAGTGTGAGTGTATGACTGTTAGTGTGCATGTGTCATTGTGTCAGTGTGAGTGTGTCATTGTGTCAGTGTGAGTGTGTCATTGTGAGTGTGTCATTGTGTCAATGTGAGTGTGTTACTGTGGCAATGTGTGTGGCTGTGTCACTGCGTCAGTGAGTGTGGCTGTGTTAGTGTGTGTGGCTGTGTCACTGTGTCAGTGTGAGTGTGTGGCGGTGTCACTGTGTTAGGGTGAGTGTGTGGCTGTATCAGTGTGTGTGTGATTGTGTCATTGTGTCAGTGTGACTGTGTCATTGTGTCAGTGTGACTGTGTCATTGTGTCAGTGTGAGTGTGTGGCTGAGTCACTGTGTCAGTGTGAGTGCGTCATTGTCAGTGTGAGTGTGTCACTGTGTCAATGTTAGTGTGTCAGTGTGATTGTGTCAGTGTGAGTGTGTCATTGTCAATGTGTGTGTGTCATTGCGTCAGTGTGAGTGTGTCATTGTGTCAGTGTGAGTGTGTGGCTGTGTCAGTGTGTCTGTGTGTTTGTGTCACTATGTCAGTGTGAGTGTGTGGCTGTGTCAGTGTGTCTGTGTGTGTGTCACTATGTCAGTGAATGTGTGTGGCTGTGTCACTGTGCTAATGTGAGTGTATCATTGTGTCAGTTGGGGTGTGTGGCCGTGTGTATGTGTGTGATTGTTTTATTGTGTCAGTGTGAGTGTATGACTGTCACTGTGAGTGTGTCATTGTGTCAGTGTGAGTGTATGACTGTTAGTGTGTGTGTGTCATTGTGTCAGTGTGAGTGTGTCACTGTTATTGTGAGTGTGTGGCTGAGTCATTGTGTCCGTGTGAATGTGTCATTGTGAGTGTGTCATTGTGTCAATGTGAGTGTGTTACTGTGTTACTGTGTGGCTGTGTCACTGTGTTAGTGTGTGTGGCTGTGTCACTGTGTCAGTGTGAGTGTGTGGCGGTGTCACTGTGTTAGGGTGAGTGTGTGGCTATATCAGTGTGTGTGTGATTGTGTCATTGTGTCAGTGTGACTGTGTCATTGTGTCAGTGTGAGTGTGTGGCTGAGTCACTGTGTCAGTGTGAGTGTGTCACTGTGTCAATGTTAGTGTGTCAGTGTGAGTGTGTCATTGTCAATGTGAGTGTGTCATTGTCAATGTGTGTGTGTCATTGTCAATGTGTGTGTGTCATTGTGTCAGTGTGAGTGTGTGGCTGTGTCAGTGAGAGTGTGGCTGTGTCACTGTCAATGTGTCATTGTGTTAATGTGTGTGTCATTGTGTCAATATGAGTGTGTGGCTGTGTCAGTGTGTCTGTGTGTGTGTCACTATGTCAGTGAATGTGTGTGGCTGTGTCACTGTGCTAATGTGAGTGTATCATTGTGTCAGTTGGGGTGTGTGGCCGTGTGTATGTGTGTGATTGTTTTATTGTGTCAGTGTGAGTGTATGACTGTCACTGTGAGTGTGTCATTGTGTCAGTGTGAGTGTATAACTGTCACTGTGAGTGTGTCATTGTGTCAGTGTGAGTGTATGACTGTTAGTGTGCGTGTGTCATTGTGTCAGTGTGAGTGTGTCACTGTTAGTGTGAGTGTGTGGCTGAGTCATTGTGTCCGTGTGAATGTGTCATTGTGAGTGTGTCATTGTGTCAATGTGAGTGTGTTACTGTGTTACTGTGTGGCTGTGTCACTGTGTTAGTGTGTGTGGCTGTGTCACTGTGTCAGTGTGAGTGTGTGGCGGTGTCACTGTGTTAGGGTGAGTGTGTGGCTATATCAGTGTGTGTGTGATTGTGTCATTGTGTCAGTGTGACTGTGTCATTGTGTCAGTGTGAGTGT
Organism: Chiloscyllium punctatum; assembly: GCF_047496795.1. Lineage (NCBI taxonomy): Eukaryota > Metazoa > Chordata > Chondrichthyes > Orectolobiformes > Hemiscylliidae > Chiloscyllium > Chiloscyllium punctatum. The sequence continues at coordinate 170,447,775 of NC_092739.1, forward strand.
GTGGCTGAGTCACTGTGTCAGTGTGAGTGTGTCACTGTGTCAATGTTAGTGTGTCAGTGTGAGTGTGTCATTGTCAATGTGAGTGTGGCTGTGTCACTGTCAATGTGTCATTGTGTTAATGTGTGTGTCATTGTGTCAGTATGAGTGTGTGGCTGTGTCAGTGTGTCTGTGTGTGTGTCACTATGTCAGTGAATGTGTGTGGCTGTGTCACTGTGCTAATGTGAGTGTATCATTGTCTCAGTTGGGGTGTGTGGCTGTGTCACTGTGCTAATGTGAGTGTATCATTGTGTCAGTTGGGGTGTGTGGCTGTGTCAGTGTGTGTGGTTGCGTCAGTGTGAGTGTATGGTTGAGTCAGTGTGAGTGTGCGGCTGTGTCACTGTGTCAGTGTGAGTGTACCACTGTGTCAGTGTGAGTGTACCAGTATGTCAGTGTGAGTGTATGGTTGTGTCACTGTGTCAGTGTGTGGCTGAGTCATTGTGTCAATGTGAGTGTGCTACTGTGTTACTGTGTCAGTATGAGTGTGTTCCTGTGTCAGTGTGTGTGGCTGTGTCACTGCATCAGTGAGAGTGTGGCTGTATCAGTGTGTGTGGCTGTGTCACTGTGTCAGTGTGAGTGTGTGGCTGTGTCACTGTGTGTGTGGCGGTGTCACTGTGTCAGGGTGAGTGTGTGGCTGTATCAGTGTGTGTGTGTGACTGTGTCAGTGTGTGTGTGCGGCTGAGTCACTGTGTCAGTGTGAGTGTGTGGCTGAGTCACTGTGTCAGTGTGAGTGTGTGGCTGTGTCACTGTGTGTGTGGCGGTGTCACTGTGTCAGGGTGAGTGTGTGGCTGTGTCAGGGTGAGTGTGTGGCTGTATCAGTGTGTGTGTGTGATTGTGTCATTGTGAGTGTGTCATTGTGTCAGTGCGAGTGTGTGGCTGAGTCATTGTGTCAGTGTGAATTCGTCACTGTCATTGTGAGTGTGTCAGTGTGAGTGTGTCAGTGTGAGCGTGCCATTGTGTCAGTGTGAGTGTGTCATTGTGTCAATGTGAGTGTGTGGCTGTGTCAGTGTGTCTGTGTGTCACTGTCAGTGTGTCTGTCACTATGTCAGTGTGAGTGTGTGGCTGTGTCAGTGAGAGTGTGAGTGTGTGTCTGAGTCACTGTGTCCGTGTGAATGTGTCAGTGTGTGTCACTGTGTCAATGTGAGTGTGTTAATGTGTCTGGGTGTGTGGCTGTGTCACTGTGACAGTGTGAGTGTGTGGCTGCGTCAGTGTGAGTGTACCACTGTGTCCGTGTGAGTGTACCACTGTGTCAGTGTATGTGTGGCTGGGTGTGTGTGTGTGATTGTTTTATTGTGTCAGTGTGAGTGTATGACTGTCACTGTGCGTGTGTCATTGTGTCAGTGTGAGTGTGCCACTGTTAGTGTGATGTGTGGCTGAGTCATTGTGTCCGTGTGAATGTGTCATTGTGAGTGTGTCATTGTGTCAATGTGAGTGTGTTACTGTGTCAATGTGTGTGGCTGTGTCGCTGCGTCAGTGAGAGTGTGGCTGTGTCACTGTGTCAGTGTGAGTGTGTGGCGGTGTCACTGTGTTAGGGTGAGTGTGTGGCTGTATCAGTGTGTGTGTGATTGTGTCAGTGTGACTGTGTCATTGTGTCAGTGTGACTGTGTCACTGTGTCAGTGTGAGTGCGTCATTGTCAGTGTGAGTGTGTTACTGTGTCAATGTTAGTGTGTCAGTGTGATTGTGTCAGTGTGAGTGTGTCATTGTCAATGTGAGTGTGTCATTGTCAATGTGTGTGTGTCATTATGTCAGTGTGATTGTGTGGCTGTGTCAGTGAGAGTGTAGCTGTGTCACTGTCAATGTGAGTGTGTCATTGTGTCAGTGTGAGTGTGTCATTGTGTTAATGTGTGTGTCATTGTGTCAATATGAGTGTGTGGCTGTGTCAGTGTGTCTGTGTGTGTGTCACTATGTCAGTGAATGTGTGTGGCTGTGTCACTGTGCTAATGTGAGTGTATCATTGTGTCAGTTGGGGTGTGTGGCTGTATCACTGTGCTAATGTGAGTGTATCATTGTGTCAGTTGGGGTGTGTGGCTGTGTCAGTGTATGTGGTTGCGTCATTGTGTCAGTGTGAGTGTGTCACTGTGTCAGTGCGAGTGTATGGTTGAGTCAGTGTGAGTGTGCCGCTGTGTCACTGTGTTAGTGTGAGTGTACCACTGTGTCAGTGTGAGTGTACTACTATGTCAGTGTGAGTGTATGGTTGTGTCACTGTGTCAGTGTGCGGCTGTGTCAGTGAGAGTGTGTGGCTGTGTCAGTGTGAGTGTGTGAGTGTACCACTGTGTCAGTGTGAGTGTGTGGCTGTGTCACTGTCAGTTTGAGTGTGTCATTGTGTCAGTGTGTGTGTCACTGTCGATGTGTGTATGTGTCATTGTGTCATTGTGAGTGTGTGGCTGTGTCAGTGTGTCTGTGTGTGTGTCACTATGTCAGTGTGAGTGTGTGTCATTGTGTCAGTGTGAGTGTGTCACTGTGTCAGTGAGAGTGTATGGTTATGTCAATGTGAGTGTGCGGCTGTGTCACTGTGTCAGTGTGAGTATGTGAGTGTACCACTGTGTCAGTGTGAGTGTGTGGCTGAGTCACTGTGTCAGTGTGAGTGCATCACTGTGTCAGTGTGAGTGTGTGGCAGTGTCACGGTGTCAGTGTGAGTGTGTGTCTGAGTCACTGTGTCTATGTGTGTGGCTGTGTCAATGTGAGTGTATGGCTGTTTCAGTGTAGGTGTGCGGCTGAGTCACTGTGTCAATGTGAGTGTGTCTGTGTGAGTGCGTGGCTGTGTCAGTGTGAGTGCGTGACTGTGTCAGTGTGTGTGTGCGGCTGAGTCACTGTGTCAGTGTGAGGGTGTGGCTGTGTTAGTGTGAGTGTGTGGCTGAATCAGTGTGAGTGCGTGACTGTGTCAGTGTGTTTGTGCGGCTGAGTCACTGTGTCAGTGTGAGTGTGTGGCTGAGTCACTGTGTCAGTGTGAGGGTGTGGCTGTGTTAGTGTGAGTGTGTGGCTGAATCAGTGTGAGTGCGTCACTGTGTCAGTGAGTGTGTGGCTGTGTTAGTGTGAGAGTTTGTCTGAGTCACTGTGTCCGTGTGAATGTGTCAGTGTGTGTCACTGTGTCATTGTGAGTATGTCATTGTGTCAGTGTGAGTGTATGGCTGTGTCAGTGTAGGTGTGCAGCTGAGTCACTGTGTCAATGTGAGTGTGTCTGTGTGAGTGCGTGGCTGTGTCAGTGTGAGTGCGTGGCTGTGTCAGTGTGAGTGCGTGACTGTGTCAGTGTGAGTGTGCGGCTGAGTCACTGTGTCAGTGTGAGTGTGTGGCTGAGTCACTGTGTCAGTGTGAGGGTGTGGCTGTGTTAGTGTGAGTGTGTGGCTGAATCAGTGTGAGTGCGTGACTGTGTCAGTGTGTGTGTGCGGCTGAGTCACTGTGTCAGTGTGAGTGTGTGGCTGAGTCACTGTGTCAGTGTGAGTGTGTGGCTGTGTTAGTGTGAGAGTGTGGCTGAATCAGTGTGAGTGCGTGACTGTGTCAGTGTGTTTGTGCGGCTGAGTCACTGTGTCAGTGTGAGTGTGTGGCTGAGTCACTGTGTCAGTGTGAGGGTGTGGCTGTGTTAGTGTGAGTGTGTGGCTGAATCAGTGTGAGTGCGTCACTGTGTCAGTGAGTGTGTGGCTGTGTTAGTGTGAGAGTGTGTCTGAGTCACTGTGTCCGTGTGAATGTGTCAGTGTGTGTCACTGTGTCATTGTGAGTATGTCATTGTGTCAGTGTGTATGTCACTGTGTCAATGTGAGTGTGTTAATGTGTCTGGGTGTGTGGCTGTGTCAGTGTGAGTGTACCACTGTGTCAGTGTGTGTGTGGCTGGGTGAGTGTGTGGCTGTATCAGTGTGTGTGATTGTGTTATTGTGTCAGTGTGAGTGTATGACTGTCACTGTGAGTCTGTCATTGTGTCAGTGTGAGTGTGTCACTGTTAGCGTGTGTGTGTGTCATTGTGTCAGTGTGAGTGTGTCATTGTGTCAGTGTGAGTGTGTGGCTGAGTCATTGTGTCCGTGTGAATGTGTCATTGTGAGTGTGTCATTGTGCCAATGTGAGTGTATTACTGTGTCAATGTGTGTGGCTCTGTCACTGCGTCAGTGAGAGTGTGGCTGTGTCACTGTCAGTGTGAGTGTGTGGCAGTGTCACTGTGTCAGGGTGAGTGTGTGGCTGTATCAGTGTGTGTGTGTGATTGTGTCATTGTGTCAGTGTGACTGTGTCATTGTGTCAGTGTGACTGTGTCATTGTGTCAGTGTGAGTGTGTGGCTGAGTCACTGTGTCAGTGTGAGTGCGTCATTGTCAGTGTGAGTGTGTCACTGTGTCAATGTTAGTGTGTCAGTGTGAGTGTGTCATTGTCAATGTGTGTGTGTCTATGTGTCACTAGGTCAGTGAGAGTGTGTGGCTGTGCCAGTGAGAGTGTGGCTGTGTCACTGTCAATGTGAGTGTGTCATTGTGTCAGTGTGAGTGTGTCAATGAGTCAGTGAGAGTGTGTGGCTGTGTCACTGTGCCAATGTGAGTGTGTCATTGTGTCAGTTGGGGTGTGTGGCTGTGTCAGCATGTGTGGTTGCGTCACTGTGTCAGTGTGAGTGTGTGGCTGAATCACTGTGTCTGTGTGTGTCATTGCATCAATGTGAGTGTGTCACTGCGTCAGTGTGTGTGTCACTGTGTCAATGTGAGGGTGTCATTGTGTCAGTGTGAGTGTGTCGCTGTCAGTGTGTGTGGCTGTGTCTCTGTGTCAGGATGAGTGTGTGACTGTATCAGTGTGTGTGTGTGATTGTGTCATTGTGTCAGTGTGAGTGTATGACTGTCATTGTGAGTGTGTCACTGTGTCGGTGTGAGTGTGTCATTGTGCCGGTGTGTGTGTGTGGCTGAGCCGCTGTGTCAGTGTGAGTGTGTGGCTGAGTCACTGACAGTGTGTGTGGCTGTGTCAGTGTGTGTCATTGTGTCAGTATGTGTGTCACTGTGTCAATGTGAGTGTTTTACTGTGTCTGGGTGTGTGGCTGAGTCCCTGTGTCAGTGTGAGTATGTCCCTGTGTTAGTGTGAGTGTACCACTGTGTCAGTGTGTGTGTGTCACTGTCTCATTTGTGAGTGTGTGGCTTGGTAGGGGGTGTGGCTGTGTCACTGTGTCAGGGTGAGTGTGTGTGTGTGATTATGTCATTGTGTCCGTGTGAGTGTGTGACTGTCACTGTGAGTGTGTCATTGTGAGTGTGTCACTGTGTTAGTGTGCGTGTGTCATTGTGTCAGTGTGAGTGTCAGTGTGAGTGTGTCATTGTGTCAGTGAGAGTGTGTGGCAGTGTCACGCTGTCAGTGTGAGTGTGCGTCACGCTGTCAGTGTGAGTGCGTCACGCTGTCAGTGTGAGTGTGCGTCACGCTGTCAGTGTGAGTGTGCGTCACGCTGTCAGTGTGAGTGTGTCACGCTGTCAGTGTGAGTGCGTGGCTGAGTCATTGTGTCCGTGTGAATGTGTTACTATGTCAGTGTGAATGTGTTACTGTGTCAGTGTGTGTCATTGTGAGTGTGTCATTGTGTCGGTATGTGTGTCACTGTGTCAATGTGAGTGTTTTACTGTGTCTGGGTGTGTGGCTGTGTCACTGTGTCAGGGTGTGTGTGTGTGTGTGATTATGTCATTGTGTCCGTGTGAGTGTGTCATTGTGAGTGTGTCACTGTGTTAGTGTGCGTGTGCCATTGTGTCAGTGTGAGTGTGTCACTGTGTCAATGTGAGTGTGTGGCTGTGTCAGTATGTGAGAGTGTGTGGCTGTGTCAGTGTGTCAGTGTGAGTGTACCACTATGCCAGTTTGAGTGTGTGGCTGTCAGTGTGAGTGTGTCATTGTGTCAGTGTGAGTGTGTCATTGTGTCAGTGTGAGTATGTCATTGTGTCAGTGTGAGTATGTCATTGTGTCGGTGAGAGTGTGTGGCTGAGCCACTGCGTCAGTGTGAGTGTGTGGCTGTGTCACTGTGTCAGTGTGTGTGGCTGTGTCAGTGTGTGTGGCTGTGTCATTGTGTCAGTGTGAGTATGTCATTGTGTCGGTGAGAGTGTGTGGCTGAGCCACTGCGTCAGTGTGAGTGTGTGGCTGTGTCACTGACAGTGTGTGTGGCTGTGTCACTGACAGTGTGTGTGGCTGTGTCACTGACAGTGTGTGTGGCTGTGTCAGTGTGTGTGGCTGTGTCACTGACAGTGTGTGTGGCTCATAAGATGGGATAAAAGGTGAATATGATGAAAAGGAGCACCAAAACACACACAGAACAATGGGACTTCTGGGTTTATTTCTGTGCAGTATAGTCTACGTACTTTAGGAGATCAGAAAATGTGATCTGATGGGAGTGTAGTGTGTGCCATAGGGCCAACTGTCTCCACAAGTGGTTTGAGGGCTTTTGCCATGACTCCAAAGGAATACCTACAGGAAGGGTTAAGGACAATGCTATGTGTGATTATGTCAGTGTGAGTGTGTCATTGAGAGTGTGTGGCTGTGAAAGTGAGAGTGTGGCTGTGTCAATGTGAGTGTGTGACTATGTCAATGTGAGTGTGTCACTGTGTCATTGAGAGTGTGTGGCTGTGTCACTGTGTCAGTGTGAGTGTATGGCTGAGTTACTGACAGTGTGTGTGGCTGTGTCAGTGTGAGTGTGTGACTATGTCAATGTGAGTGTGTCACTGTGTCATTGTGAGTGTGTGGTTGTGTCAGTATGTGTGGCTGAGTCACTGTGACAGTGTGTATGGCTGAGTCAGTGTGAGTGCCTGTGTCGCTGTGTCAGTGTGAGTGTGTGGCTGTGTCAGTGTGTGTGTGAGAGAGTATATGAGTACCTGTGTGTGTGTGTGAGTATATGAGTACGTGTGTGTGTGTGTGTGTGAGTATATGAGTACGTGTGTGTGTGTGTGTGTGAGTAAATGAGTACCTGTGTGTGTGTGTGTGTATATGAGTACGTGTGTGTGTGTGTGTGTGTGTGAGTATATGAGTACGTGTGTGTGTGTGTGTGAGTAAATGAGTACCTGTGTGTGTGTGTGTGTGTGTGTGTGTGTGTGAGTAAATGAGTACATGTGTGTGTGTGTGTGTGTGAGTATATGAGTACCTGTGTGTGTGTGTGTGTGTGTGAGTATATGAGTACCTGTGTGGGTGTGTGAGTATATGAGTACGTGTGTGTGTGTGTGTGAGTATATGAGTACGTGTGTGTGTGTGTGTGTGTGAGTATATGAGTACGTGTGTGTGTGTGTGTGAGTATATGTGTACGTGTGTGTGTGTGAGTACATGAGTACGTGTGTGTGTGTGTGTGTGTGTGTGAGTAAATGAGTACCTGTGTGTGTGTGTGTGTGTGAGTATATGAGTACCTGTGTGTGTGTGTGAGTATATGAGTACGTGTGTGTGTGTGTGTGTGTGTGTGAGTATATGAGTACCTGTGTGTGTGTGAGTATATGAGTACGTGTGTGTGTGTGTGTGTGTGTGAGTAAATGAGTACGTGTGTGTGTGTGTGAGTATATGAGTACCTGTGTGTGTGTGTGAGTATATGAGTACGTGTGTGTGTGTGTGTGTGTGTGAGTATATGAGTACCTGTGTGTGTGTGTGTGTGTCTGTGACTAAATGAGTACGTGTGTGTGTGTGTGAGTATATGAGTACCTGTGTGTGTGTGTGTGAGTATATGAGTACGTGTGTGTGTGTGTGTGTGTGTGTGAGTATATGAGTACGTGTGTGTGTGTGTGTGTGAGTATATGAGTACGTGTGTGTGTGTGTGTGAGTATATGAGTACGTGTGTGTGTGTGTGTGTGTGTGAGTATATGAGTACGTGTGTGTGTGTGTGTGTGAGTATATGAGTACCTGTGTGTGTGTGTGTGAGTATATGAGTACGTGTGTGTGTGTGTGTGTGTGTGAGTATATGAGTACGTGTGTGTGTGTGTGTGTGAGTATATGAGTACGTGTGTGTGTGTGTGTGTGTGTGAGTATATGAGTACGTGTTTGTGTGTGTGTGTGTGTGTGTGAGTAAATGAGTACGTGTGTGTGTGTGTGAGTATATGAGTACGTGTTTGTGTGTGTGTGTGTGAGTAAATGAGTACGTGTGTGTGTGTGAGTATATGAGTACATGTGTGTGTGTGTGTGAGTAAATGAGTACGTGTGTGTGTGTGTGAGTATATGAGTACGTGTGTGTGTGTGTGTGTGTGTGTGTGTGAGTATATGAGTACGTGTGTGTGTGAGTATATGAGTACGTGTTTGTGTGTGTGTGTGTGAGTAAATGAGTACGTGTGTGTGTGTGTGAGTATATGAGTACGTGTTTGTGTGTGTGTGTGTGAGTAAATGAGTATGTGTGTGTGTGTGAGTATATGAGTACGTGTGTGTGTGTGTGTGTGAGTAAATGAGTACGTGTGTGTGTGTGAGTATATGAGTACGTGTGTGTGTGTGTGTGTGAGTAAATGAGTACGTGTGTGTGTGTGTGAGTATATGAGTACGTGTGTGTGTACGTGTGTGTGTGTGTGAGTATATGAGTACCTGTGTGTGTGTGTGTGTGTGTGAGTATATGAGTACCTGTGTGTGTGTGTGAGTATATGAGTACGTGTGTGTGTGTGAGTATATGAGTACGTGTTTGTGTGTATGAGTATATGAGTACGTGTGTGTGTGTGTGTGTGTGTGTGTGAGTAAATGAGTACCTGTGTGTGTGTGTGTGTGAGTAAATGAGTACCTGTGTGTGTGTGTTTGAGTATATGAGAACATGTGTGTGTTTGAGTATATGAGTACGTGTGTGTGTGTGAGAGTATATGAGTACGTGTGTGTGTGTGAGTACATGAGTACGTGTGTGTGTGTGAGTACATGAGTACGTGTGTGTGTGTGAGTACATGAGTACGTGTGTGTGTGTGAGTATATGAGTACGTGTGTGTGTGTGTGAGAGTATATGAGTACGTGTGTGTGTGTGTGAGTATATGAGTACGTGTGTGTGTGTGAGTATATGAGTACGTGTGTGTGTGTGAGTATATGAGTACGTGTGTGTGTGTGAGTATATGAGTACGTGTGTGTGTGTGTGTGTGAGTATATGAGTACGTGTGTGTGTGAGTATATGAGTACGTGTGTGTGTGTATATGAGAGTATATGAGTACGTGTTTGTGTGTGTATGTGAGAGTATATGAGTACGTGTTTGTGTGTGTGTGTGTGTATATATGAGTACCTGTGTGTGTACGTGTGAGTATTTGAGTGCCTGTGTGTGTGTGTGTGTGTACACGAGTATATGAGTACGTGTGTGTGTGAGAGAGTATATGAGTGTGTGTGCGTGAGTTTGTGAGTACGTGTGTCTGTGTGTGAGTATATGAGTACCTGTGTGTGTGTGTGTGTGTGTGTGTGTGTGAGAGAGAGAGCATATGAGTACCCGTGTGTGTGTGAGTATATGAGTACACATGTGTGTGTGTGTGTGAGAGTACCTGTGTATGTGAATGTTTGTGTGAGTATATAGAACATAGAACATAGAAGAATACAGCGCAGTACAGGCCCTTGGGCCCTCGATGTTGCGCCGATCAAAGCCCACCTAACCTACACTAACCCACTATCCTCCATATACCTATCCAATGCCCGTTTAAATGCCCATAAAGAGGGAGAGTCCACCACTGCTACTGGCAGGGCATTCCATGAACTTACGACTCGCTGAGTGAAGAACCTACCCCTAACATCAGTCCTATATCTACCCCCCCTTAATTTAAAGCTATGCCCCCTTGTAATAGCTGACTCCATACGTGGAAAAAGGTTCTCACTGTCAACCCTATCTTACCCCCTAATCATCTTGTACACCTCTATCAAGTCACCCCTAAACCTTCTTTTCTCCAATGAAAACAACCCCAAGTGCCTCAGCCTTTCCTCATAGGATCTTCCTACCATACCAGGCAACATCCTGGTAAACCTCCTCTGCACCCGTTCCAGTGCCTCCACATCCTTCCTATAGTATGGCGACCAAAACTGCACACAATATTCCAGATGCGGCCGCACCAGAGTCTTATACAACTGCAGCATGACCTCAGGACTCCGGAACTCAATTCCTCTACCAATAAAAGCCAGTACGCCATATGCCTTCTTCACTGCACTATTTACCTGGGCGGCAACTTTCAGAGATCTGTGTACATGGACACCAAGATCCCTCTGCTCTTCCACACTACCAAGTAGTCTACCATTAGCCCAGTAATCCATCTTTTTATTACTCTTACCAAAGTGAATCACCTCACACTTAGCTACATTGAACTCCATTTGCCACCTTTCTGCCCAGCTCTGCAGCTTCTCTATATCCCGCTGTAACCTGCCACATCCTTCCTCACTGTCTACAACTCCTCCGACTTTCGCATCATCCGCAAACTTGCTCACCCAACCTTCTAACCCTTCCTCCAGGTCATTTATAAAAATGACAAACAGCAATGGTCCCAAAACAGATCCTTGCGGAACACCGCTAGTGACGGCACTCCAAGATGAACCTTTGCCATCAACTACTACCCTCTGTCTTCTTCCAGCCAGCCAATTCCTAATCCAAACCTCCAACTCACCCTCAATGCCATATCTCTGTATTTTCTGCAGTAGCCTACCATGGGGGACCTTATCAAACGCCTTACTAAAATCCATATATACCACATCTACCACTTTCCCCTCATCTACCTCCTTAGTCACCTTCTCAAAGAATTCAATAAGGTTTGTGAGGCACGACCTGCCCTTCACAAAACCATGCTGACTATCCTTGATCACATCATTCGTATCCAGATGTGCATAAATCCTATCCCTTACAATTCTCTCTAAGACTTTGCCCACAATAGAAGTGAGACTCACTCGCCTATAGTTACTAGGGTTATCCCTACTCCCCTTCTTGAACAAGGGAACCACGTTTGCTAGCCTCCAGTCCTCTGGCACTACTCCTGTAGACAAAGAGGACACAAAAATCAAGGCCAATGGCTCTGCAATCTCCTCCGTTGCTTCCCAGAGAATCCTAGGATAAATGCCATCATGCCCAGGGGACTTATCTATTTTCACCCTTGCCAGAATTTCCAACACCTCTTCTCTACATATCTCAAAGCCATCCATTCTACTTATTCGTGCCTCAGTCTTCATATCGACAACAATGTCGATATATGAGTGAGAGTGTGTGTGTGATATATGAGTGTGTGTGTGTGATATATGAGTGTGTGTGTGTGATATATGAGTGTGTGTGTGTGTGATATATGAGTGTGTGTGTGTGTGTGATATGAGTGTGTGTGTGTGATATATGAGTGTGTGTGTGTGTGATATATGAGTATGTGTGTGTGAGTACATGAGTGTGTGTGTGTGAGTACATGAGTGTGTGTGTGTGTGAGTGTGTGTGTGTGTGTGTGTGTGTGTGAGTATATGAGTGTGTGTGTGTGTGTGAGTATATGAGTACGTGTGTGTGTGTGTGTGAGTATATGAGTACATGTGAGTATATGAGTACGTGTGTGTGTGTGTGTGTGTGAGTATATGAGTACCTGTGTGTGTGAATGTGTGTGTGTGTGAGTAAATGAGTACCTGTGTGTGTGTGTGTGAGTATATGAGTACGTGTGTGTGTGTGTGTGAGTATATGAGTACATGTGTGTGTGTGTGTGTGAGTATATGAGTACCTGTGTGTGTGTGTGAGTATATGAGTACCTGTGTGTGTGTGTGTGTGTGAGTATATGAGTACCTGTGTGTGTGTGAGAGTATATGAGTACGTGTGTGTGTGTGTGATATATGAGTGAGTGTGTGTGTGTGATATATGAGTGTGTGTGTGTGTGTGTGATATATGAGTGTGTGTGTGTGATATATGAGTGTGTGTGTGTGTGTGTGAGTATATGAGTGTGAGTGTGTGTGTGAGTATATGAGTGTGAGTGTGTGTGTGAGTATATGAGTGTGTGTGTGTGTGTGTGAGTATATGAGTGTGTGTGTGTGTGTGAGTATATGAGTGTGTGTGTGTGTGTGTGTGTGTGAGTATGAGTGTGTGTGTGTGTGATATATGAGTGTGTGTGTGTGAGTATATGTGTATGTGTGTGTGAGTATATGTGTGTGTGTATGAGTACCTGTGTATGTGTGTGTGAGTATATGTGTGTGTGTGAGTATATGTGTGTGTGTGAGTATATGAGTGTGTGTGTGAGTGTGTGAGTATATGTGTGTGTGTGAGTATATGAGTGTGTGTGTGAGTATATGAGTGTGTGTGTGAGTATATGAGTATGTGTGTGTGTGAGTATATGAGTGTGTGTATGAGTATATGAGTGTGTGTGTGAGTATATGAGTGTGTGTGTGTGTGAGTATATGAGTGAGTGTGTGTGTGTGAGTATATGAGTGAGTGTGTGTGAGTATATGAGTGTGTGTGAGTATATGAGTGTGTGTATGAGTATATGAGTGTGTGTGTGTGAGTATATGAGTATGTGTGTGTGTGTGTGTGTGAGTATGTGTGTGTGTGTGTGTGTGAGTATATGAGTGTGTGTGTGTGTGAGTATATGAGTGAGTGTGTGTGTGTGAGTATATGAGTGAGTGTGTGTGTGTGTGTGAGTATATGAGTACGTG